>NC_137007.1:15434690-15439690 GCF_032717465.1 Coenobita brevimanus
GTTTTTCTTCTCGGTGTGTGAGTTTCCTGGCCAGAGAGCTGAGCATGGAAGAAACAAATGTGGCCCATATTCTGCCGTCCTTCTCTCTCTCTCTCTCTCTCTCTCTCTCTCTCTCACCAGAAAAAGAAAGATCTAGAGATATAATATTTTCTTATTTACTCAGCTAGCTGCTCAACTTGTTGTTGTTGTTGTTTATTGTTATTATTGCCCGCCTTTATCAAGGTGAAGCGATAGTGATTTTACGCGAGTCTGTGCGTCTGTCGGTGTGTGTGTGTGTGTGTGTGTGTGTGTGTGTGTGTGTGTGTGTGTGTGTGTGTGTGTGTGTGTGTGTGTTCCTATTATACGTCATGAACAGCTCGAGCTATCAACATGAAACTTTCAGGCTATCAAGATATGGCCAAAATCTTGGAAGAGATCGATAATGGACAGTAGGGGTCAAGGTCAAGGTCACTAAAATAATTGCCAAATGTCAACTATTTTTTTTTATCTCCCTCCTTTAGGAACATTATATCTCATGAACGGCCTATCAAAATGAAACTTTCAGGGTATCAAGATATGGCCAAAATGTCAGAGCCCCCGGGGGACAGCCGCCCCGTGCGCCCTTCTTGGGGACGCAGCCTCTCGGGGGTGACGCTCCCGAGCCACCCCCAGGGGGGCCCCCGCCCTTCTTCACGGCCCACCCCCCCGGGGGGCGCCGGCCCAACCAAGGGAGGGCCGCGCTAGTAACATGACCAACAGCACATTCTCGCGGACGATTAGCATACGGCTCCCGAATGCTTTTCTTTCACTATTCTTATAATTGTTGTTTGTTGTTGTTGCTATTCTTGTTTTGTTGTTATTGTTTATTATAGCACGCCTTTTATTAATGCAGAGCAATAATGTTTTTGCCAGCCTGTGTGTGTGTGTGTGTGTGTGTGTGTGTGTGTGTGTGTGTGTGTGTGTGTGTGTGTGTGTGTGTGTGTGTTCCTATTATATCTCACGAACGGCTTGAACTATCAACATGAAACCTTCAGGGTATCAAGATATTGCCAAAACCTTGGACGAGTTTGCAAAAGGGCAATAGGGGTGAAGGTCAAAGTCACCAAAATGGTTGCCAAAGGTCAAGTGGTTTTTATCGCCCGCCTTTAGTGCCATGATATCTCTTGAACGGCTTGAGGTATCAACATGAATCCTGCAAAGTATCAAGATATGGCCAAACTCTTGGACTTGGACAACAACAGATTCCGGCGGGCGATTAGCATTCGGCTTCCGAATGCTTTTCTTTCATTTATATTATCATCATTCATATTCTTTGTTGTTGTTGATGTAATTACTAAAACTTCCCACTCTCGTGTTGGAAGATTTCTTGTTTTTGACTATTATTATTATAATTCTTACAGTAACATTGGGCTATTCGACTCACCTGGAACAATTAGAAACAATCAGGGGTAATGAGACTCAGGTGGTCCAGACAGTGTAAATATGGGTATATTTAACTATTACATTTATTATACTATAGCACTAGCCGCGCGCACGCGCATGTGCGTGCATGCATGCTTGTGTGTGTGTGTGTGTGTGTGTGTGTGTGTGTGTGTGTGTGTATTTTGGGCAGCCGAAACTACGCATTCAAATCGTAGTAAAATTGGCGCAAAAATCGCAAAAAATTCGCTGATATGAAAAAACTTGGTCCCATCGCGATTGAAGAACTTTTACTATACTTAATGAGCGATCACATTTTGACCAAAAAAAGGCTGCTCCAGGCGCCTGGCATAGGATCTCCGAAGAATTTTTTGCCGTTAGCTATAACTAAAATACATTATAGCAGCGCGAGAGCCTCCCGCAAGAGCAAATGCAGGGCGCCCGAAGGGCCCACGAGCACTTGTCTGGTACTATATTCTAAAATAACCTCTTTATTATCGTCAGCCTTCATCAAGGCGGAACGATAACGTTTGTAGCTGCGTCTGTGTGTATATATGTGTGTGTGTGTGTGTGTGTGTGTGTGTGTGTGTGTGTGTGTGTGTGTGTGTGTGTGTGTGTGTGTGTATCTGTTCCTTATATATCTCATGAACGGCTTGAGCTATCAACCTTCAGGGCATCAAGATATAGCCATAATCTTGGACGAGTTCGAAAATGGGTACTCGGGGTCAAGGTCACTAAAATGACTGCCAAAGGTTAATTAGTTTTAATTGCTCATCTTAAGCACCATTATATCTCATGAATGGCTAGAGCTATCAACATGAAACCTTCAGGGTATCAAGCTATGGCCAAACTCTTGGAAGAATTAGAAAATGGGCACTCAGGGTCAAGGTCAATGTCACCAAAATGGCTACTAAATGCCAACTAGTTTTTATTGCCAGCCTTTTCAGTCATTATATCTCACGAACGGCTTGAGCTGTTGACATGAAACCTTTAGGGTATCAAGATATGGCCAAACTCTTGGACGAGGTCGGAAGTGGGCACTCAAGGTCAAGGTAAAGGTCACCAAAATGGCTGCCAAATGTCAACTAGTTTTTATTGCCCACCTTTACCACATTATATCTCATGAACGGCTTGAGCTATCAGCATGAAACCTTTAGGGTATGGAGATATAGCCAAAATCTTGGACAAGTTCTATTCTGGGCACTCGGGGTCAAGGTCAAGGCCACCAAAATGGCTGCCAAATGTTAACTACCTTTTATTTAAATATGGACTGGGTTTTTGAGAAACTCGGTGACTGAATTTCGTAGAGTTTTGCGAATTTTCTTCAAATTTGGTTTGAATGTAGCTTGAAAGATGGCCAACTGCATATTCTGGCGGGCGATTAGCATTCGGCTCCCGAATGCTTTTCTTTCATTTAATATGGATTAGCTTTTTGTGAAATGCAGTGACTGTTTTTCGTAGAAGTTTTGTGAATTTTCTTCACATTTGGTTTGTAAGTAGCTTGTAACTTAGCGAATGGCATATTCTAGAGGGAAATTAGCATTTGGCTGCCGAATGTTTTTCCCTCATAGAGTAAATGAAATGTAGGGATAGCTTGCTGGAGGTAAGTGAAGTGAGGTCAGTTTTTTATTCCCGTTATTTTCAGATATTTTTGAGCTGTGACATACAGCAAAAGATAAGATTAATTGTAGCTTCCTCTGCTGCCTCTTGGATATATAATAACAAGCCAAGTGTCATTAATGTTTATCCGCTAACAAAATAAGTTAGTTGCTTTCATTTATTAAATATTATGATTTTAGACTAATTGGGCAATTTGACTCGGCCCTCCGTGGCAATTTGGCTTGGCACTTTGGGGCAATTTATATGCTACAACCTCAAGTATTGTATGGACAGTTGTAGACTATACGTCGCGGATTTCAAGGATAATCTCCGAGGTACAGGCTGGGTAAACTACATTCCGTCGCATTTTCATTCACTTTAAATTGTCACCTTGTTCTCGTATCCCCCCTTCCTCCTACCACCGAGGGTACAATAATTTTCATACAAGCCGCTCTCTGCGTTAACTTCACAATCGATCCATCTCAGAGTGCTGCCTACTCTCCCAGCAGTATCAACATCTACGGAACATTCTTCATGAACCATTTCATGTGTCTAGCTCCCCGTGTCACTCCACAGGAACTTCTGAGTTAACTTACTTCAATTGCTCTCATCCATGACTGACTTCCCTCAAGCATCGTCCTCGCGTGTTTTGTTGGAACGAATATTGTCATGCAGTGCGTTCTATATTGCTGTGCTTACATTTTCTGTTCTTGCTGCTTCCCTGGACTCCCTGTACACTTTTTTGTTGTTGGACAGTTTCCATTTCTTTACCATTCTGTCACAACCTGTAACATACCTCAAAACCTCTTTCATAGACCATCAATTTGCTCTTCCCTAGATAGAGTCCAGATATGAATCAGGAGGAATGGCTAGATAAAACAGGAGAATGAAGAAAGCAGCCAAAGAAAGAAAATGCATTCGAGAAAACTGAAAGATCATTTGATAAAAGAATAGATAGGAGTACATGTGTATATTATAAACATTAAACCTATGGATATTAATCGAATGAAAATATTAAAAAAGAAGTCGAGAGATGAATGGGGATATTTTAAGTGCAGAGTGAGATAGAGATATGGTACGTCACTCCTTTCTCCTTTGATATGATTTGTTGCATCTGACTCATTTTCATGAAAAAGACTCAAAATTCCTGTTATCTCTGTTACAATCTTTGTTATCCACAATGCATCTCTTCCGTCACTGTCCTCTCTCATCTCTTCCTGTGTCTTAACACATTTTCCTTCTATCTTAGATAATTTTTCCCCTTTGTATCCCGAAACAGTTCCTCCCACATTTGTACCTACATTTCCATGCACCTTCTGTGTCCTTCGCTCAACAAACATCAGCCATCTCCAACTCTTTGCTAAACTACAGTATGCCTATGCCTTAATATACTTTTAAACTTTTTATATGCCTCTTTGCTTGGTTTCCCTTCTCACATCCTTATATTCTTCTGTCTGAGTCTTTCGTTTTATTCTCATGTTTTATCACCTTGAAGTTATGTTTGTTTTATTCTTTTTGTACTACGAAATTATACCTGAAATTTTGTATTTAGTCTCGTTACCAGCAAACAGATAAATTCAAATCGGGAAAGACATACCGTAACCTCCTCACTGTCAGGTGTTTCTTTAAGGTGAATTACATCATGTAACAGGAGAAGTATTAAAGCACAAATGATAGACAACAACTGTTATCTATTTTGCTGTTCTGATATTCATACAAATTATACATGATGAATGTGCACTAGAATCTAAATTAAGTGTTGGGATAACCTATATTCCTGTGGTGTGGGACACCAGAAATGGCTTGGTATTTGTATCATCACTCGCCGCTTCAGGTTTCGGCGAAAAGTTCGCTCGTGCAAAGGTTTTCCTGGAAAGAGGTAGTTTTTCTTCTCGGTGTGTGAGTTTCCTGGCCAGAGAGCTGAGCATGGAAGAAACAAATGTGGCCCATATTCTGCCGTCCTTCTCTCTCTCTCTCTCTCTCTCTCTCTCTCTCTCTCTCTC
>NC_137007.1:15442190-15692190 GCF_032717465.1 Coenobita brevimanus
CTGGCGGGCGGTTAGCATTCGGCTCCCGAATACTTTTCTTTCATTTAATATGGATTAGCTTTTTGTGAAATGCAGTGACTGTTTTTCGCAGAAGTTTTGTGAATTTTCTTCACATTTGGTTTGTAAGTAGCTTGTAACTTAGCGAATGGCATATTCTAGAGGGAAATTAGCATTTGGCTGCCGAATGTTTTACCCTCATAGAGTAAATGAAATGTAGGGATAGCTTGCTGGAGGTAAGTGAAGTGAGGTCAGTTTTTCATTCCTGTTATTTTCAGATATTTTTGAGCTGTAATATACAGCAAAAGATAAGATTAATTGTAGTTTCCTCTGCTGTCTCTTGGATATATAATGACAAGCCAAGTGTCATTAATGTTTATCCGCTAATAACATAAGTTAGTCGCTTTCATATATTAAATATTATGATTTTAGACTAATTGGGCAATTTGACTCGGCCCTCCCTGGCAATTTGACTTGGCACTTTGGGGAAATTTTTATGCTACAACCTCAAGTACTGCCTGGACAGTTGTAGACTCTACGTCGCGGATTTCAAGGATAATCTACCAGGTACAGGCTGGGTGGAAGGCTTCCTGCTGTCCTCCATGATATGTCAAAATATTTCTAGGAAGCAGGGTGCTGTCTCTGAAGAAGTTGTAATGGCCTACTTTAAAAAGCTAGAATACAGTCTTAGGGGAGTACCTCCTAAAAACATCATTAATTATGACGAAATCAACATCACGGATGATCCTCTGGGAAAGCTCTTGATATCCTGGTGTCGTATAAATCATGCAGAGTGAATCGTGAATACGACGAAGAGTTCAAATTCCGTCATGTTCTCCATCACTGCCAGTGCAAAGCACCTTAGTCCGTACGTTGTTTTGAAGGATGAATGCTTGCAGTAGTCATGGACTGATGGAGGACCAATCAACGCATATAACCGAACTTCTTCTGGCTGGATCGATTCGAAATGAAGCAGGAGGAAAGGAGAGGCGAGTTTCCTGAAGGCACACAACCAAAGGACGATACTGGGCAAGAAGGCATCAAAGGTCAGAGTAATTCGAATGAAAACCTCGAATGTTTCACTTAAGGTAAACTCACTTTGTCCAATCGCCCCACATCAGGTGTTGATAAACATTATTTTTATTTATGAACTATGTCCTTTCTGTGCTTTTCATTTTTTTGTGTTTCATTACCCATTATAGTAAAGCCTTATAGGTGCATTAAATGTTGCACTACAAACCTATGTACAACAAAAAATAGCCAAAAGTGTGTCGAATAGCCCCAACTTAGGGCACCTACTTCAAATAGCAATATTTTAAAGTTTATGTGGCCTAGAGCCTTCAAACTGTGTCAATTTAGTTGGACAGCTGTCCGCTTCTTTTGGCCAAAAGTGGTGGCAGTTCGTCAATCTGATCTCCGGAAATTATTGAAAACACAGGAAAGTGAGTCAGTCATGCTATTTTAAGAGTCGCTTAAGCTAGGAAACTGAAATTTTAATAAAATATAGCTTTAACGAAGACGCAGTGGGGAGAGGAGTTTGATTCCAATGGGATTATTATTCTCTCAGATCACCTGGGGTAAAAAAAAAAGGACTTTCCAAATATTCCGGATGTCAGTTTTTCATGAAGGATTTATGGCAGATCCACAAAACTTGGTAGACTTATAGAATGTAATGACCTAAGGTGACATGCAGAAGATCAGAAACCTTGATCTCATTGTCCCTTTACAGCTCGGCTGTTCTAGTTAAAACTTCCCACATCCATATGGGAAGTTTTATTGTTTTTGTCAATAATAATAATAATAATAATAATAATATTATTATTATTATTATTATTATTATTACTTATTATAAAATTGCGATATTTCAAAGGCTATTTGGCCTAGAGCCTTCAAACTTAGACAACTTTGTCGGAGAGCTCTTAGCTTCTTTTATCCAGACATGGTGGCAGTCCATCAACCGCATCTCTGGATATTATCAGGAACACAGAAAAAGGATTAAGCCTCCTTATCTCAAGAACTGCTTAAGCTAGGAAGATGAAATTTTGCTATAATATAGCCTCCAGGCAGACGCAGTGAAGAAAAGAGTATGCTTGCAATCGGTCGATTATTCTCTGAGATCGCCTGGGGTGAAAAAACATGAATTCTCCAGATATTCCGGATGTCACCTAATTTTCCATGAAAGGTTAAAGCTGGAGCCACCAAACTCGTTGGACTTGCAGACTGTGATCACCTATAGTGACATTCACAAGATCAGTATTCTTGACCTCGCCTGGGGTCAAAAACTGGGACTTTTCCTGATATTCTGGACGTCACCAAAGTTTTCATGAAAGATTGAAGCTATAACCATCAGCCTTGGTGGACTTATAGACTGTGGTGATCTAATGTGACGTTCACAAGATCAGTCACCTTAACCTCAAGTTCCCTTTGTTGTTCAGCTTCTAGCAGGCAATGGTTGTGGGAAGTTTTTCATTTAAAAATTTTCCTTGAACGACTTTACGGAGTTCTAGTTATTATTATTATTATAATTATTATTATTATTACTACTACTACTACTACTATCTATCTATCTCTCTATATACCTAGGCTGCTTCCCCCAGGGAAAGGGAGGTAGCCGAGACAGGACGACACACTCTCCATTTACTCATCCATTCAAACACATTCATTCGCATCTTAGCCCCAAAGGGGAGAACGGACAGATCCTCACCACACCACACCGCACAAGGGTCAACTGCGCAATGCAATCAGTGACATCCGCAGCAGGGCCCGACAGCAGAACTGGTTTACCCCTGCCACATCATAACAGACCCATCCCGTTACCCGCACCTGACCTGACTAGCTGATCAGGCCAAATGCGGGAGAATATCCCCTCAGGGCTGCGTCATCACTTATTCATTCACAATTTCTCTCCATTTATTTCTGTCACGCACAGCCACTCTTCCTTGCTCAACAGACATCCCTCTCGCATCCAGCGCTCTCTTCACAATGTCCATCCATCCTATTCGTGGTCTTCCTCTCAGCCTTACACCTCTCACATCAGATCTAGTTATCTTTTTCACCAATTGCTCATTATCCATTCTCTCTATATGCCCAAACCATCGCAACACCCTCTGCTCAACTCTACCAGCCATCTCCCGAACAACTCCAGTTCTCCTTCGCACTTCATCCTTTCTACTACTACTACTACTACTAATACTACCACCACTACTACTACCACCACCACCACTACTACTACTACTACTATCATTATTGTTATTATCATTGTTGCTGGTGTTAATTATACCAATCTCTGTATTGTTTTATATAGCACTATGTAAATATTTCGTGTGAACCATTTTCCTGTTTGATCTCTTTAATCAGTCTCTCGTTCTACACTTGTCTAAAATGTATAGGCCAACTGTATGCTTTGCTTTCTCAATCAACGTACTGTTTTATTTTGAACTGTGCGCACAATACGTATCATTCGCCATTGACTTTCAGTTCACAATTTTGGCTCCTTAGTTTCACGTTCTGCTAGGCAAATAATTACACGTTATGGTTCTCACTCCGCTCACCTGTTCTCTTCACTATATTTTGGCTACGTATGCTCCAAACAGAAAAAAATGAGTAGGTATCGAAGTGTTTTATACACACACACACACACACACACACACACACACACACACACACATATATATATATATATATATATATATATATATATATATATATATATATATATATATATATATATATATATATATATCATCAGCCGTTTGTGTCCACTGTAGGACTGGCCTATCCCTACCGAGGTTGGGACGATACAGTCAATGTATCTCTACCAAGTGGCTTAGGCTGTCTAGTAGAGATTGTATGTAGGGTGAGATGTGCTTGTAAGTGTAAGTGTTGTGTTGGAGTGGCTTTGGATGTGTGTGTAGTCTGTGAACCAAGTGTAATCGGCCCGTGCAAGCCGACTGGGTGCAAGCATACTTTATAGTATGCGACACTGGTTCAGCCACAGCACCCCTTGTGTCCGCCAATGCAGTACGTGGCCAGAAAAACGCTCCCAAAGTGTATTACCCTGGCGGGGCGCGAACCCTCGTTCTTCAGAGCGCGAAAACGCACACTTTACCACTGTACCACAGAGGCTCCTCTCTCTCTCTCTCTCTCTCTCTCTCTCTCTCTCTATATATATATATATATATATATATATATATATATGCGCACACACTCGAACACATTCTACCTTATTACTTTATTTCCATCGTAGTTATCTTCAAACCTAATTTTAAAATATCTCTCAATGATTCAGTATTTTCACATAATTTATATTTCATTTTCTGGTATTCAGTTTCAAACCTAATTTCCATTCTTCAGTCTCCATTCTTCCCTGAAAAGAAGAACACTGTCACGAAAATCAGTTATTCAACTGCTCATCATGTGTTGTTTGCAATCCTAATCAATATTCCTGAAAACGTTCTCCAGCTATACGTGAATTACTTTGGCGAAATTATATCTCTTTATCATATTTCTTTCTTTGCTTGTATATTCTGGCTTATTTTACGGAATTTTACAATAGCAACACTACCTTGTGAATGTCGTCTAACACCGCTATAATCGCTTATTATATCTACCACTGTTAACAACCGAACTAATGTCTTTACACAACAGTTTAAGGTCATAAGTGGACACATTGCATGTTTTTGCATTTACTTGTCTTCAATTAAATTATAGCATATGTTTGAAAAACCACCACAAAATCCTGCTTGTTATCTTGGCTAGTTTTCTCTAGGAATAACTCGATTTTAATTAATATCGCAATTTCTTGGGAAGGAATACAGCAGACGTATTTCGTCATTTTTGTCATTGTTTGGGTTGGGTGCTAATTTTAGGATACATCTAAGCAGTTAGAAGGTTGGGAGTATACATAATGAAGTCACGTGCATCCTTGAGAAACTGCTAGTCACACAATCTTTGCTCCATGCTATGACCCTGTTCGCTCCTCTCAGAGCCCATTGTATTTCCTCTGTGACAGTTTTTTCACTATGTATGTCAGTTTTTCCATCCTGAATAGTCTTCACTAGCACTGTTTTTATTTTTTCCACCACTGCTACACTCAGGCGCTTTTCCATCTCTATACCTCGTCTACTCAATTATTTTTTTTTTCCATTTTTTTCCATTCCAGAAATATCCGCTGGCTACATTTTCCTTCCCTTCTTCAATTTCCCATTCACATCACTTCAGCTTCGCAGGCAGTCTCTTTGTTACTGCTTACATTTAACTTACATGATTCATTTACTACTTCAGCATCTTCTTAAGCAAATTTTTTATTTTTCCTTTAGTTCCATCTTTTTTATGAGCTTAAATCATTTTGCCTTTTGTCAACTCTCTTTACCTTTGTCGTCTGAATATTTGTTTTTTAATTGTTATCCTCCTCCTGGTTCTTCTCCACTGTTTCTGTTCGCCATTTTTGTTTCATTATTTTTGTGCTTTTTTAATAATCAGTTCAGTTCTTTCTAGCCTGTTTCGTGCTCTTTCTTTTACCTTCCCTCTATTCGTATACACTCTTTGAATTCCTATTACATTTCATTTTTCGTATATTTTCGACGACACATATTTCCTCTCCTTCCTGTAGTTTTTCTCCTTCTCACCCTACTTTTTTTCTTTCCAACTTCTCCTCCAGGAGAAAGCTCCAGTCACTGTTTTCCAGGTTTTCTTGTATTTTGTTGTTCTTGTGTAATTCTTCAGCTTCTTCCCCAAGCTTCACTTTCCCTCGCCAAGCATCTCTCCATTCTCTCCCTCTCCTTCTTGCCCAATTTCTCCTTCTCTCCCAAATTGCTCTAAATATGTTTCTCTTTCTCCCTAGTTTTCTCTCCTCTTTCCCTAAATTTGGAGAAAAGGAAGCCAAGCAACCAGCACTCAGTAACTGGATTACAAGGAATTTTCCTAACATTACCTTGGCCTTGGAGTGGCTTATTTTCATAACGTCCTTACACCTTACTCAGATTCCTAGATTTCATTTTACTTTTTATTGGCGATTTTCTTTATTTTTTCCCCCTTTCGCTGTTTCCCCTTGTTTTTCCTCCCTATCTGCTGAAGTGGTCTGAATTTTCTTGTTCCGTTATTATGCTCATTTTACGAGAAAACCCGATATTCCATGAAAACAAATCACCTTAGTTTACAAGGACCAACTTATGAATAATTAATTTCAACCTTTATACAACAGTTCCTGACATATTGTTCTCTTTAAAAAAATATGTAATATGTTGCTGTGTGGATTAATCTCAGGACCTTGAACGAAGAAAAACTATCAAATTCGAACAGATGAAGTGTATTATCACAGAATCTGAATTTCGGTATTAACTCTTCTGTGTGAGAACAATGCCTACACCAAATGCATGATACAAGTGGCAAATCATGATCACCAACAGCCTGTGACAGTCCAGTTTAGTCTGAAGGCCTTTCATTTTTTTCCTACTCTGACCTCTCGGTTCTTAGCCTCTCCTATCGAAGAACAGCATGTCTCCAAAATTTCATACTTGCATCATATTTTTGCTGCCTCTTTCACTATTTGGGTTGCCCCTCAAATACCTTGGTTGCCGTGGGATATCTCTTCTACAAAAATCGTGATCTGCTTACATCTCCTGTACTTCTACGGTTTGATTGTGGTGATTATATCATCCTTTTTTTTTTTTTTTTTAAATCCAGGAAGATCACTTAGTTTTTGCTCTATGACACCTATGTTTCAGTGTTAGATTCAAAGTTTGCAATGATAACTTAGAAAAAAAGCCCTGATTATGTAGCTGTCTAATTTGATATAAAGTCAACTGCTTATCTTTATGTATAAACTTTTCATCCTATTCTTATGGTCTCCTGTACACAGTCAAGAAATGGAACTGTCTGAACATTCTTTGCCACTATTCTTCAGCACGGTCTGATTTATCAAGTATTGGCGGTGCTAATTATTTCTTTAAAATAACGTCTTTTTTCATCATAATCGTTGTCATGTCTACTGCATGACTGTTTCTTACCAACAATCTTGTTGCGTCTATCATGACTACCTTAAAAGATTTAAGTCACCAGCGTATTGATAATGTTAAATCACTTACTCTTTAGGGTAATTCATATACCAACCCAGACAAAGTATCTTAAAACGTCTTTTAGAGTGCAGTGAATAACGTGCAAATAATAATGATGATAATAAAACGTCTCCTTGTCTAACATTTTTTTTCTTTACTGGTAGTTTCTGTCATCATGGATCCATATGGTAACAGCACTATACATATCTTCTAGCTCTGGAGTCCCATCTACTTATCTGAGTCAACTGACATCGCATAATCAGTTTCATGGACAAAGGTATTTTAAATTCCTTTAATAAAATTACTACTGTCTGTTGTCGACTACTACTGAGTCTACTTTCATTTATTAGAATTTTTGTGAAAGATGTGTACACAACATACAAAAATAATTTTATATGATGGCAGTTATTTACTTATTTATAGATATATTACCTTTTATGAAGCAGAATTATGGATTCATTTTTCCATATCAGAGTACTGCCTTAACTTTTAAACATTTTGTCAGTTCAATTAATGGAAAATTTCCCTCATCCAAGCTCAATGCCTCATTCAAGATTGGCATACTGGTAAAAATGTGGTGTTTTAATGTCATATTAGTGGACCTTGTGGGAGATCATTAAACCTTGTTTTAGAGAAAGTTAAAACATCAAAATGTTCCCCAAACCACGCTGGGATCAAACTCTTATCTTTTGGGAAGTAACAGAACTATAATCTACCAAAAACGCAACGTAAAGCATAAGATGATCGTTACATACCTGAGGGTATGGGAAGGCTGGTGGATTATGCTGATGAGGGTGACAAACAGTGGATAAGTTAAACATCAGTTACAGGTATACTAGAGACCCTATAGAAAGAGACTCGACAGCCACCATGTTGGTGCAGCAAAATGTATATTCGCTTTGTTCCATTGAAGTTCGTGTTAAAGTAATGATCGTTGCTAGATAACACCAGTTCTTTTAACTACTGTTCAGAGTTTATGGAGCGTTTGTTATTTTGTTCTTGCACAGTTAGTCGTTACTTAATACATAAAGCTGTATAAAAATGAGAATTTTCCCTACGCTTCAGCTACGCTTATTTCTAGGCATATGACGAGCAGCAACTAGTTGCCAGACGACGCTAGATCGAGTAACACCGGCAATGTATACTTCTTTTGCCAGCGGTTTGCTAGAGTTTTGGTTGAATGTAAAATATTGTTCTTGATATCCATCAATGCAATAAAGTGGTTCCCATTGGCATATTATCTAGGCTTATCTCCTGATGTGAACTGGAAGAGAATTATTATTCTTTTAAATATTCACAACAAAAAAATGAACATTAGTTTGGGAAATATGTCAGTGAATTGACATTATACCATATTATACTTACCTCACATTCAATTACTATAGAACTATAGTGCTTATTTCACCAAAACATTCAGTTACAATATCACAAAAACAACGCTTTAGCCATGCAGTACTCTCTCTCTCTCTCTCTCTCTCTCTCTCTCTCTCTCTCTCAGTGAGCTTCACTAAAGATTTAGTAAAAGGCTGCATATTACATATTTCAGCCTTGACCAAACCTTAATAACAATAATATGCATTATATAAAATGTTTTAGCTCACAGTATCACAAGCCAAATGGTAAACATATAAAACTGTATCTACAAAAAATATTTGATATATAGAAAGATTCGGCAGAAAGGATTGAATGCTGAGTGGATGGATGGATGCAGCAACTTCCACCATAGTAGAATATTTACACACACACACACACACACATAGTTGAGGCACCAGAGAGGCAACACTTATACCATATCATACCACATCGCTCCGTGCTGGCCAACCTTGGCCACAATTGGCCATACCTAAATAGTATCTTTATATGACTCAAGCTCTGCACTAGGTTAAACTAAGTGGTGTTCTGAAATAAATGTGGAAGTTTACGAAAAAGTTTTATCCAAATAACAGAATATAGCAAAGTAGTGCAGGAATGCACTGAGCAAGCTCATCAACTGTTTAGTCTTCTGTGTGTACCAAGGAATGCATACTTGTAAGTAGAATACTGTTCTCTTATTACCACAAGATGACCACCATCTTTAGTAAAGCGAATTTGGAAGGAGTTAAGAAAAGGGATAAAGGTAGAAAACAGGATGATGATTTCTACCAGGAACTGGTTGAAATGGAAACGTACAATAAACTAGTAGAGAGGCTGTACAGATTAGAGAAGGCATTTCAGAGTGAAAAGGATGAAATTAAGAAGCAATTGCACGTGCAGAAGGAAGAAAATGAAAAACTAATAAAAGAAGTAAACAAGAAAGACACAACAATAGATGAGCTGTCAGTTGATGTGGGTTCACTTAGAAGGAAGATTAATGAAATGGCAAGCACAGTTGTCAACCATGTGAATATTATGGAGGAGTTCACAAATGCTACAGAACAATTAGGCAAGCAAGCAGTCTGATAGATCAGAGCAGTGATACTGAGAGGATAACTCAGGTAAGGGAAGCAATGCAAAGTTACAAAAATGACGTGGAAGCTACGTATGCTGAAATGGTGAAAGTAAAGAAAGACAGAAACAAGAGTCGAAGAAAAAAAACATTAAAAACGATGTAGAAATAAAAAATAATCTAGAACAACCCCAAATTGGTCAATGATGCAGCAGATATTAACAAATCTATGGTAATCACTGGAATAGATGAGGAAGAAATAAAAAAAAAATAAGATTTTGAGAGACAAAAAGGAGATGGCAGATATAATGAGCCTACTGAAGGAAGTATCAGAGGAAATCTGTAATAAAGACATACGGTAGTGGAACACAAAAGGCTAGGGAAACATGAGAGAAATAAGTCAAGACCCCTGAAAGTAACCTTCCACAGTGTGAACACTGTGGAGGAAATACTAAGAAATGCAGACAAACTTATGGAAAAAGAGGAATTTAAAAATGTATGGATAAAAATATGCCTAGCTCAAGAGGAATTGGGATTACTAAAAGAGAAGAGGGAGGAGGCAAAAACAAAGAACGAGGGAAGAGGAGAGTACATTTTCTTACAAAGTAATTGGATTGCAGGTACGAAAGTAGTACATAAACAGAAGGGAATAAAAAGGAGGAATGTAATAGACCCAAGTTATGAGAAGTATTTAAACATGATGAATAAGTTGATGTACACAAATGTAGATGGAATGGTATCTAAATTATTAGAGATGAAATATTATATGAAAGAAAAGGAATCACATAATATTTACCTAACTGAAACAAAATTAACACCAAGGATATCAAACGATACCCTAAACTTAGAGGAATATACTACATGGAGAAGAGATAGGAACTTAAAAAAAAAAAAAAAAAAAGGGAGGAGGAATACAACATTAACAAAGAAAAACTACAAGTCAAAGAAACAGAACTAGATATATCCTCACAAGCAGAACTCATTGCAGTAGAGATTAATACATGTGAAGGGAAAGTAGCTGTGGCAAATTTACACATGTCACCCAGATCAAACGCCTGGGAAAGGGGTGAATATGAAGACCTGGCAGAGAGTACAATTCAGAGCTTAAGAGCATTACTACAGAGAATGGAGGAGAAATCTGAAAAAATTATATTACTGTAGATTTCAATAAAAATATAAATTGGAATACTCTACATATAAAAAGCCATGAAAGCTGTTGGGACCAAAAGCTCCTGGATCTTGTGCATGAGTTTTTCCTAAGACAATATGTAAAGGAAAACACCAGGAAAAAAAGGACTCGATGTACTGTCAGTACTAGATCCTATATTTACCAGGCAAGAAAATGATATTGACAACATAATGTATCATCCCCCCATTCGGCAAAAGAGACCATGCAGTATGAAACTGCAACTTCAGGATTGTATATCACATAGTTAACGATAATGAAAGTTACAAAAAGGGCCTAAACTACAAAAAGGGCAACTATCATGACCTAAAGAAGTACTTCTTATAAATAGATTAGGAAAAAGAGCTCAGAGTACAAGATAAATGTTATATATAGAAAATTCTGTAAATTTAATGATATATGAGTCCAAAATTACATCCCACAGCACAAAGAAGCAGATGTGAAAATACAGAAATGGTTTAATAAAGAATTTAAAGATCAAAAGAAAAAAGAGACTTGTTGTGGAATAGATACAGAAGACACAATAGTGAGAGTATATATAATATAAACAGGCAAGAAACGATTATACAAGAATAAGGAGAGAAGCCCAAAGACAGTTTGAGGAAGACATTGCAAAATAAAGGCAGTGATCAACCGAACTTATTTTACGGCTTCATCCGAACAAAACCAAAGTAAAAGATAAAATACAAGCCATTTCGGATCAGGGGATTATCTGTACTGAAGAGAAAGATATTTGTGAAGCACTAAATAAAAATGTCCGATCAGTTTTAACAGAAAATAATTTTGAGAGAGATGATATGGAACATGGATGCCCACACATATTATCAGATCATTATCAGATATACAAATATCAGAGAAAGAAATACAAGAGGAGTTAAGTAAATTAGACAAAAGAAAAGCAAATGACATTGACGAAATTTGATGTTGGGTCCTACATGAGTGTGTAAAGGGGTTAAGTAGACCAATATCTTTAATATTCAAGGAATCCTTGGGTCAAGGTAAATTACCTTACCTGATAATTGGAAGAAAGCAATCATCGTTTCCCTATTCAAGAAAGGGAATAGACAAAATCCACTCAGCTGCTGACCAGTATCACTAACCAGTGTTGTAAGATACTGGAAAAGCTGATAAGAAAAGTTTGGGTAAACCATCTAGAACACAATGTGATAAAAGAATGGCAGTTTGGTTTCAGAAAGGGAAAATCATGTTACTAATCTATTAAGCTACGATGACAGAGTTGCAGAAACATTACACAATAGAGGAGGGTGGGTGGACAGTATCTACTGTATCTACATTTCAAGAAAGCATTTGACAGAGTACCGCACCAAAGACTTTCATGGAAACTGTACCATCAAGGAGGAATCCGAGGCAAACTCTACTGATGGATGCACGATTTTCTCAGAAAAAGGGAAATGAGAACAGTTCTAAGGGGAAATTACTCATCATGGAGGGAAGTGACTAGCGGAGTTCCACAGGGCTCAGTGCTGGCACCAACGATGTTTTTGGTGTATATAAATGACATAGATAGTAACATTGGAAATGAAAGCTATCTAAATATGCTTGATGATGACGCAAATATACAAAGGATAATTACTAACACAGGCTCTTGTAGAGAGCTACGGGAAGAATTAAATAAACTTCATGAATGGAACAATAAATGGCAAATGGAATTCCATGTGGACATGTGTCATGTAATTAAGTTTGGTAAAGGGGAAAAAGACCAGATTGCGATTATAAGTCAGGGTGTAAAACCCAACACATATCAGAAAAAGAGAAGGACCTAGAAGTGATTATCAATACCAGACTATTTCCGGCTGACCACATCAGTGAGAAGGTACGGGACATGTATACATTGCTTGCAAATATGAGAATAGCATTCACATACATAAATGAAGACATGCTGAGAAAGATAATAATATCATTCATCAGACCAACCCTGGAGTATGCAACAGTAGACTGGAATCCTCATCTCATGAAACAGATAAGACTGAAAAAGTTCAAAGGGCCGCTACAAGATGGGTACCAAGCTTAAGGGATCTAAGCTACGAAGAGAGACTAGAAAAACTGAAACTGCCAACACTGCAGGAGTGTAGGAAAACAAGAGACATGATTATGCTATATAAATGCATCTCAGGGTAGGAGAAAATAGACATAAATGAGTATATAACCTATGGGGATGCATCAGCAAGATTACGCTGCAAAGAACTGCACAAAAAGACAGGTGATAAAGATGTAAGGAAATTCAGTTTCCCAAGTAGGGCAATTGATCAATGGAATGCACTACCGAATGAAACAGTGTGTGCCGAAACATTTCATAAATCTAAGGATATGTATGATAAAAATGGTTAAATGCACGGGACAGTATGAGCTTGACTCATTCCTGTAAAGATACAATTATGTTAAGAACAATTAGGTAAGGTAAGATCACACACACACACACACACACACACACACACACACACACACACACATAGATATATATACTACATATATATATATATATATATATATATATATATATATATATATATATATATATATATATATATATATATATAAATCATAATCATCATCATGAGCCGTTTGAGTATCCACTGCAGGACCGGCCTATCCCGACCGAAGTATGGACGATACAGCCAATGTATCTCTACCAAGTGGCTTAAGCTGTCTAGTAGAGATTGTATGTAGAGTAAAAAGTGCTTGTAAGTGTGATTGTAGTGTTGTAGTGGCTTTGGATGTGTGTGCAGTCTGTGAACAAAGTGTAATCGATCCGCGCAAGCCGACTGGGTGCAAACATACCTTACAGTATGCGGCACTGGTTCAACCACTGCACCCCTTGTGTCCGCCAATGCAGTACATGGCCGGGAGAATGCTTCCAAAGTTTAGTACCCTGGCGGGGCGCGAACCTTCGCTCTCCAGTGTACGAAAATGCACACTTTACCACTGTACCGGCTCCATATTATATATATATATATATATATATATATATATATATATATATATATATATATATATATATATATATATATATATATATATATATATGTGTGTGTGTGTGTGTGTGTGTGTATCTGTACATCATTATCATCATCATCCGGACCTCCTTTCCCACCCAAGGGCAGGGTGAGGAGTAGATGTCCAGACAGCCCAAATTTGCCCAGTCCAATGGGGCATGCTTCCATTCACTCATCATCAAGCCCCGGATTCCTGGCTCTATCGGATACGCCAAAAACATTCACCACGTTTTGTAGCTTCACATAAACTTATCCGATAGAGTTAATCCGGACGCTTCCACGTTAAACACGAGTGCCAAATCCCTGATCATGCACTTCTCACAACATTCATCCAGCTCTCTACACTCTCTTCGATTCTGGTGTCCACCGACTTCTTCATTCCACATCTTTCACGAATCACATTATTTCGTATCCTATCCATCCTCCGTACTGTACTCCACATATATTTCTCAGCAGTCCCATCTCCACTGCTCTTACTCTTGACTTTTCATATTCATGCCATACCATAATCTCATGTTAAAGTTGGCACTAACACTCCTTCATGTAAGCCTCGTGCAGCTGGAACACTCAAGCCTCTGTTTCTTATCAAGGCCTTTATTGCACCGGCTACTATTTTCCTTGTGTCAGTCTACTTTCAGCTTCTTTTGCACATTTTCCTCTCTTTTCTATCACTGTACCAAGGTATTTGAACTCTTTCACCGATTCCAGTCTCTCTTCATTCACCGTAACATCGCACTGGGAGTCACCTTCTCTCTCAACAACCATCACTTTACTCTTTTCTACGTTTACTCTCAAGGCACAACGCTTACAGACATCAACAAAACTCCACTAGCCTACCAAGTTCTTGTCCGGTATTTGCAAGCAATATTGCATCATCAGCATACAATAAATTTGATATATTTCATCCATCACCATTCATTACCAACGCCATCCCTCTCTCCATTACTCTTGTTTTTACTTATCTCATCACCCCATCCATTTATATACAGTACTGAACAAACATGGGGACATCACACAACCCTATCGCACGCCCACGCCGATCGTG
Source organism: Coenobita brevimanus (assembly GCF_032717465.1). Taxonomy (NCBI): domain Eukaryota; kingdom Metazoa; phylum Arthropoda; class Malacostraca; order Decapoda; family Coenobitidae; genus Coenobita; species Coenobita brevimanus. The sequence goes on from NC_137007.1 coordinate 15,456,913, forward strand.
AACCATTCACTTAGATGCCCATTAACCCTTACGCATGCTTCACTACCATCATAAAAACTCTTTACGGCACATACTGTAGGAGCTTACAATCTATACCGTACATGCGCAAAACTTTTCACAATTCTTCTCCGTCCAGTTTGTTGTATGCTTTTTTCAGAGCCATGAATGCCATAAACACCTTATGGTCCTTCTCCCAGGCCTTCTCTGCTATCTGTCTCACTGGAAATATTTGATCCACACATCCTCTGCCTCTCCTAAAGCCACCCTTTTCATCACTCACTGGGACTTCTGATATCTCTCTTACTTTATAACAGTTCATCCATATACCTTCCCTACCACATTCGATAAACTTATGCCACGATAATTCTTGCACTCACTTCACTTTATTTTTGTATAGGGGTACAATCAAAGCATTTCTTCACTCTGCTGGCAGTTTTACCTATCCATGCCTTCTTACATATCTCCAACAAGCACTTCATTCCACTCTCTCCACTACACTTAATCATCTCTGCATACATCTCATCAACCCCAGCTGCTTTCCCATATTTTCAGCCGCTTCACAGCGCTCTTCACCTGTGCGAGTGCCACGTTTTCTGGCACTGCATTCCTTCTCTGCACATCCCCATAACCAATCATGTTTACAGCCACTCTGCATTCTCTATTCCCATTCATCAGGCTTTCAAAATATGCTTTCCATCTGGTTCTTACTTCATCCCCATCCTTCACACCATCACATTTCTTTCCATTTCCACTTCTACATTTCCGCACCTCTTTCCAGCACAACTTCCTATTTTCAGAGTAGTTTGCATTCATTTTTCTTCCTAGATCATCATTAACCTCCTTCTTTTTCCTCTTCACTAGTCTCTTTACGTGCTTCTTGCTCTCAACATATTCAGTTCTTATTTCAACTGAACTCATGTCCTGTAACCACTTCAGCCACTTCCTTTTTTCCTCCACCATTCTCTTAACCTCATCATCCCACCATGCCGTACCTTTCTTCTTTGTTGTTACTCTTGCCACACCACACACCGCTTTAGCATTCCTAACTAAGCAATCCTTATATGCATTCCAGAGGCTGTCCAGATCTATTTCTTTCCAATTCACTGATTCTAACTCCTCCTTTACTTTGGTCCTGTATTCATCTGCCATTTCTTTGATCCTGAGCTTCTTAACCATCAGTCTTTCTCCCTGAGTGCTCCTTTCTTTCCTGATCCTCCTCATTCCTCTCAGCTTGATCTTGCATGCCATAATCATATGATCTGAGAGACCTCCACATCATCCTCTCACGACCCTTGTATCAGCAACCATTCCCATCATCGACCTCTTTACGAGCATGTAATCAATCAGGCTCCTTTAAACATGATCCCCGTTCCCTCTATACCATGTATATTTATGTGCATCTGTGAGTTTGAAATACGAGTTGCAAATGCACAACCTCCTCTCCTGACACATATCCTTTAGTCGTTTCCCATTATCATTTTCTCCTGGTACTCCATTACAACCCATTATGTCATCCTCAGGACCAGTGCCTATTCTTCCATTCATATCACCCATTATGATCACTTTGTAGCTCCTGAGCATTTCTCCCACTACTTCATCCAGCTCATCCCAAACCTATCTTTCTCTCACTCCTGTCCTCACACGGTGCATACACTACAATCACCGCCACTTTCACCTTCTCAGGCTTGAACTTGACATTCATACATCTCGAGCTGACACATCTGTAGTCTCTCATTCCACTCTGCCACATCCCAACCATCAACAAAATAACTCCTTCCTTGCATCTTCCTCGCTCATTCATGCACGATCTTACGCACTGCATATATATATATATATATATATATATATATATATATATATATATATATATATATATATATATATATATATATATATATATATATATATATATATATATATATATATATATATATATATATATATATATATATATATATATATATATATATATATATATATATATATATATTTATATATATATATATTCATAACTTTTACCACTGTCACATAATCCTGCATTTCCCTGTATCATCCAACTGGGACATAGGTGTGAATAGTGTTACGTCATGACTTTTTTCACATTGTCTTAGTATTTATAAAATTTTAATTAATCTTAGATTTAACAACTTTCAGTGTAATTACATATGAAATTATAAGTTAGTTAGACTTATTAGACTTTATGAGTTAAGTTAGATATCATAACTTTACCTAATGGCGTTACATCAGCAGGCCCATGGTAGTACGTTCTAGAACATTTTATCATATTCTGGCTTGGCCTAGAGAGCCACACCCACAGCATATATAAATGATCAGCCACAAGCCGTTCATTAGGTATCGGATATTCTTGCTACTGATCACATCATCTCAAGTAGAGTATATCAAAAAACAGTCTTCAACGAACCCTGACTAATCAAGGTTAGTCTCTTAGACTGTCAAGCTATTGTTATAGTGAAATACTGAGTAGTGGTACCTTATGTAGAAACTATGCCCTGTAACTAAAGCATCGTGCTTGGTCACTTTCTAGGATTTCGTTTGTGGACTTTAGTCCTGTCATGGCATATTTGATCAGAAAACAGGATCATATGTGATTGGCTTTCTAGCTGACGTGATACCCGAAAATCGTCACCTATCCTGGGCAGAAATTGTGGTAGTATTTCAGGTTACATCAATGCAAAAAGTTGGAAGTAAAGAGTGCAGCAACTCAAGGTGTTTGCAAAACAATGTGCATCTGGGAGAAAGCACGCATCCCAACTGCAGAAGTGCGGAATGCCATTCCTATTTTGAAAAAAGGTGAAGTAGTACTCCTCTCTCCTCAAGGGAAATAGTCGATGATCTACCCCACAGATAATGAGAAGAGATGATTTTCAAGCGAATCTTAATTATTTATTTGATAAAGCCCACGTCGAGGCTCTCCAGCAGATTAAAGATCTGGAAGTCCAAGAATTTCTCAGAGCACAACAGGAGCCGAGGGGACGGAGCTTCATAGTTGGCATCGACAAAGTCCTAGTAGAAAAAGAAGTGCGGTCTCTTCAACATAACCAGTTGATGACAATGAAAGTGCAGAAAAAAAAAAAAAAAAAAAAAAGGAACAGGCAGTGAGAGAAGAGACTGCTAAGTTGACATACTCGTACTTGCCAAACAGCAGCAACTGAAGCAGTGATGAAGCCAATGATAACGAGAGTGGTGGCACTCCTTCCTCTGCAAAGAGGTTGTGCCATGCATGGAACATTGTTACACTGGAGCTGACTGCAGCACTTGACCGCCCTGAAGTTAGTGACCGTTCGGCAGTTCATGTACGATACTATCCGTGGCAAATTTTGCCTTGGGTCAAGAATGTTCAGAGATGCCAATCAATCGCTCGTTGATCAGGAGATCTAGGGGAGCCCAATGGAAGGCGATCGGGGAGAAGATCCTGGAATCTTTTGTTTGCAAAACGAGCCTAACCGTCCTCTGGCATGAGAACATCTTTCCAGATGACGGTAAGTAGAAGGTTGACCGTGTTTCTGTTATTGCCAATGACACAAGAGAAACTGCAAAGCTTCTTGGCGTGCCAAAGATTTTCTTGGGGACTGGACTAGGGTTGCCATTCGTCCAGATTTTCCGGACATGTCCTGCATTTAGGTGTCAAAATCTTCGTCCGGGAGGAATTTAAAAAATTCTCCAAAAGTCCGGAATTTCAGCTTCATCACTTTTTCCCGAAAAATTTAATGTACCATTACACTCTAATAACGAGAGAGAGAGAGAGAGAGAGAGAGAGAGAGAGAGAGAGAGAGAGAGAGAGAGAGAGAGAGAGAGAGAGGGAGAGAGAGAAGGGTCTTTGTTGTTTTCGTCAGCTGTTAAGTGTTCCCAGCTTGGCTAGTTTAGTGCTGGCAGCAAGCTCAAATGGCCTGCCTTTTCCTGTTGTTCAGCCACGAGCTTTTTTGTATACCTTCCATAGTGCTGTTATAGCCATAAAATACGTGGTAAGTGCACACAATTATTGGTTTTTCATTTTTACACTGTAGCATTTGTTATTCTTATGATCTTATCCTGCATCTAAGGCGCTTTAGCATTTTTCAGTCATAATCTAACCAGTTCTCTACTTTAACTGATTTTCATTATATTGTAAGAAGATTAAAGACTGTGATACAGCACAGCACTACTGGTGTATATATATATATATATATATATATATATATATATATATATATATATATATATATATATATATATTGTTACGTTGTCCGCCTTTCCGTTCCCACGGGTGCAGCCGTTACAGCTGGGCTAAGGGGATTATGCAGTATGTATCCGCGTCATTCGCGGAGTTTATATTAGCGAGTGCTACAAATTCTTTTGTTTCTTTCGTTCCCGCCACTGAGGGCAATTTTATTTTATACCATGCTGAGTATGCATTTGATTATTTTGATTGTCTTGTGTGAGCTACCAGTATATTTAATGATGTTTTGCTTGCATTAGAAGTACCAATTCATTGTATAGAGAGAGAGAGGGGCACGAATATGAGTTCTTGTTAATTAATTTGATTCATGCGTTCGTGCTTGGCCGCACACGAGCCTAGCACCAGTCAGTATCTTCCCAGCCAGCTTTAGTATCGGGTGTTTGTACACTCTCTCTCTCTCCCCAGTTATTTTTATGCCGAGCTGGCGTTTTCATTTAAGTTTATTTTTATTCTTTTGTTGCTGACTGAGGGAAGTAGTTATTTTATTTTGTTTTTGTAACCGTGTTGTCTTTGGAGGGCCAGTTTGGCTCACCGTGGTCTTCTCGCTGCCTTTGTTAACGTTCCCCAACACACGTACATACACACACACACACCCCTAACCCCTACACAGTTAATCCCATCTCTTTGCTCAAGGCTAGTGAGAACCATCGTGAGCTACTAACTGCGTTCCCCCCTTGGACACGGGTTAAGTAGAAAGTCGTCACCACCGGAAGTAAGTGGGAGGTGTTCCTGTATACTGTCTCGGGCGGTATTACTTCCGGTAGTGACGATAGTAGGCTAGATCTATAGGTAGGCTGTTCCGTTTATCAAAGTACAGAGTGTTGCGTTCTTAAGTAAGTACTTTTCCATTGCGCAGTTTTTCTCTAGTTTGCGGAGTGTCAGTGCCGGGGTCTGCGTTATTTTTGCAACGCAGTGGAGGCCGACCATCTAAGGCTGCCTTGTTATCTTTTTGTAATAGCCCCGGGCTGGCGCAACCGTAACAGTGGCGACCAGTGGCACTAATTGTAGGTTCGAGTCAGGTGAACGAGAGGAGTTGGGAGAGTGGTAATGGTGAGGGAGAAGTCTGTGGAAAGCTGGAGTTCAGCCGGCTGTGCTCGCTGCCAGCTCAGGCTGAAAAGGTTACCCAACATGCTACGCCACCTCCGGATGAACTGCCTCAGAAATCGTCCCTAGACTGGTGTAAACCTTTTATATGTCACGGCACAGTGAAAATTCATGGGATCAGTTATCCAGTTACTGTGGCTCGTGATACCTGTGCACAACAGTCTGTGTGCAGAAACGTGACTGGAGGGCCTGTAAACTCAGGGAAGTATGTGCTGTGTAGAGGCATGAACTCAGATGAATACTATGATTATGTTCATGTGGAACTCGATTGCCCCATTGTTCAGGCTGCAGCTCAAGTAGCTGTTGCTGATGTAATGCCAGTAGAGGGGATTGATTTTCTGCTGGGGAACGACCTGGCTGGGGAGAAAGTATTTCCATCTCTTCCCCCACCAGTTGTTGTGGCAGAGAAGTGTTTTGACGCCCCAGAAATTGGTATTGAAGTTGATGCAGAAGTGGAAGCCATGTTCCCGGTCTGTGCAATTACAAGATCTATGGCACAGGTTGCAGCCCGGGAGGAAGAACTGGTGAAGTCACAGGTTCTTGGGGTCGACTGCGATGAGGCAGGGCCACCAATGGAGGAACCTAGTGAGCAGAGTGTTGCTGTAGTGGGTGAGGAGAGTGGGAATGCGTGCATGGGCGCCGCCCCACTTCCCACTCAGGACACTAGAGGTGGTGTTGAGTGTGTCTGTGTGGAGACTGAACCCAGCCCACCGACTGAATTAGAAGAATTTCAGGACGCTGGGGTCGACTGTGGGGATGCGGGACCACCGTCAAACGCGCCTGAGGAACAGAATGTCACTGTTGAGGGTAGAGGTGATGATGTCAGTGTGGAGTCTGACATTCCTCCCCCTGTCGAGTGTACTAGAGGTGACGCTGAGATTGATCGCCCTTCGCAATCCAGTGTCCTGACCAGTCCCTTATCTCAGTCCTCAGTAGAGCTGGCGGGTGTTGGGCCAGCAGAATTGAGGGTGAAGCAACAGGAGGATGTAACATTAAAGCCCTTGTTTGCTCGAGTAGGGGAAGAAAGAAGTATGGAGTGTGGTAAGGAGGAGTTCCTGATTAAAGACAATGTTTTACATCGCCGATAGACGCCCACTGGCGCCACGGTGGATGGAGGAGTGGGTGAGTTAGTGCAGGTGGTGGTTCCTGTGCAGTATAGGGTGCCGTTAATACAGTTAGCACATGAGGGACCTTTAGCGGGTCACTTGGGAAACAGAAAGACAGTGCAGCGCTTAAGATATAATTTTTGGTGGCCAAGTATGCCGGGACAAGTTGCTGCGTACATCAAGAGCTGTCACACGTGTCAGATAGTGGGCAAGCCTAATCAAGTTCTTCCTGTGGCCCCTTTGATTCCCATTCCTGCAGTTGAACCTCCGTTTACCCGGGTAATCATTGATATCGTGGGCCCTTTACCTCCTACTTCTGCTGGAAACAAGTATTTGTTAACCATAATGGATGTTACAACGCGATACCCAGAGGCTATACCAATCAGAAGCATGCAGGCGAAGTCAGTAGTCAAGCAACTTATCCTGTTCTTTACTCATTTTGGCCTGCCCAAGGAGTTGCAGTTAGACCGTGGAGTAAATTTTACATCTAATTTGTTTAAGCAGACAATGACAGAGTTGGGCATCAAACACATTTTGTCCAGTGCCTACCATCCGCAGTCACAAGGTGCCCTGGAGAGGCATCATCAGACCTTAAAGACCATGCTGTGCAGCTTCTGCTATGATAGTGGAAAGGATTGGGACCTAGCGGTACCCTTTGTTATGTTTGCAGTGAGAGAGGTACCAACTGAGTCGTTAGGGTTTTCACCCAATGAGTTAGTGTTTGGGCACAGAGTTCGTGGTCCCTTGGATGTGGTGCGAGAGGCCTGGAGTAACAACAAATTTGGCAACCAGGAATCCCTGCTTGACTATGTCTGCAGCACTCGGGAGAGACTGCATTGCGCTTTAGAGCTTGCCCGTGACAATCTAATCGGGGCTCAAGCGAAAATGAAGGCTCATTACGATAAGGTCAGAAATCGTGAGTTTAAGCAAGGAGATGAAGTTTTGGCACTGCTGCCCATGCAAGGAAAACCTCTGGCGGCTAGATTCAGTGGTCCTTATATTGTGAAGAAGAGAGTTGGGGAACTTGACTATCTAATTGTTACCCCAGATAGGCGGAAGAGTACTCAGTTGTGCCACAATATGTTGAAGCCATACTACCACCCAGTTGATTCTCATTGTGGGATGACTGCTGATGTCTCTCACCTGGGATGTGAAGGACGGGGAAAGGAGGACGTGGCATCAAAGGAACGTGCTGTGGAGGGAGCTGTTGGTGCCAGTAATGTGAGTAGTGGACCAGGGTTACAGCCACAGTTCCTGGAAGGTGACTTTGGAGTGGACGTTGAGGGAACCAGGGATAAGAGCGCTCTTGTAGTTTTGGCGGTTGGTAGTGAGTTGGAGGAGCAGGAGGAAGTGCTTAGTCGTGGTGAGATGTTACCAGCTGACCTATGGGAGGGCAATGGTTATGCAGCTCTGGTGGAGAAATTGCGACACCTTGATCCAGTAAAGCAAGAACAGCTGTGCAACAGATTATGGAAACATCCGAAAGTTTTTGGAGATTCACCGGGATTGACAACTTGGGCTACTCATGACATTGACGTTGGGGATAGTAAGCCTGTAAAATTAGCTCCCTACCGCATCAACCCTATCAGACAGAAAGCTCTCGATAATGAGATCAAGTATATGTTGGACCATGGATTGATCAAGAGGAGTTTCAGTGAGTGGAGTTCACCAGTTACCTTGCAGCCGAAGCCAGATGGGAAGGTTAGGTTGTGTGTGGACTTCCGGAAGGTTAATTCACTGTCTAAGACCGATGCTTATCCTTTACCTCGGGTCGATGACTCCGTGGACAAGGTGGGAAATGCCACTTATATCACCAAACTTGACTTAGTAAAAGGATACTGGCAGGTCCCGCTGACGGAACGGGCTAAACAAGTGGCTAGCTTTGTTGTCAGTGGTGCAGTATATCAGTGCCAGGTGATGCCTTATGGATTGAAGAATGCTCCAGCCACTTTCCAGAGGTTTATGGATAAAGTGGTGGATGGCATACCCAATTGTGTCGTTTACATCGATGATGTCATTGTGTATGACACCAAGTGGGAGGAGCACCTTGATCATGTGGAAATGCTCATTAAGCAGTTGGAGGAAGCTGGCTTAGTAGTCAACTTAGACAAGTGCGAGTTCGTACGTGCTAAGGTCCAGTACCTTGGATTTGTTGTGGGACATGGGCAAGTGGCTCCACCTCGGGCTAAGGTGGATGCCATTTCCAACTTTGCAGCACCCCAGTGTCGCCGTGCCCTCCAGCGATTTTTGGGCATGATCGGCTATTACCGAAGATTCATTGGGAATTACTCCACAGTGCTTGTCCCTCTTACTGACTTATTGCGCAAGGATAAGAAGTGGCAGTGGACAGCCGAGTGTGAGCAAGCTTTTACTACTGTTAAGTCTCTGCTGTGCCACCACCCTATATTGCGTGCACCAGATTTTGACAAATCTTTTGTGCTGGCAGTTGATGCTAGCCGAGTAGGGGTAGGAGCAGTGTTGATGCAGCCGGATGAGGGCCAGGTTGAACATCCCATATCATACTTCTCAAAGAAGTTTAATAGAGCCCAGAAGAACTATTCTGTCATAGAGCAGGAGTTATTAGCGATTATCCTGGCCCTGCAACACTTTGCTGTCTACCTGCCCCCTTTTGGCCCTGTGATCAAGATTTATTCAGACCTTCATCCCCTGCAGTTTTTGAACAAGTTTAAATTTAAGAACCAGCATTTGACCTGCTGAAGTTTGCTTTTGCAAGAGTACAATTTAGAAGTTAGGCATATTAAGGGGACTGATAACGTAATTGCTGATTGTTTATCCAGGGAGGGGTCAGGGTCTTGATTCGAAAATTTTGATCCAGGGCTCAAAATTTTCCCTTGGGGAAGGGCGTGTTACGTTGTCCGCCTTTCCGTTCCCACGGGTGCAGCCGTTACAGCTGGGCTAGGGGGATTATGCAGTATGTATCCGCGTCATTCGCGGAGTTTATATCAGCGAGTGCTACAAATTCTTTTCTTTCGTTCCCGCCACTGAGGGCAATTTTATTTTATACCATGCTGAGTATGCATTTGATTATTTTGATTGTCTTGTGTGAGCTACCACTATATTTAATGATGTTTTGCTTGCATTAGAAGTACCAATTCATTGTATAGAGAGAGAGAGGGGCACGAATATGAGTTCTTGTTAATTAATTTGATTCATGCGTTCACGCTTGGCCGCACACGAGCCTAGCACCAGTCAGTATCTTCCCAGCCAGCTTTAGTATCGGGTGTTTGTACACTCTCTCTCCCCAGTTATTTTTATGCCGAGCTGGCGTTTTCATTTAAGTTTATTTTTATTCTTTTGTTGCTGACTGAGGGAAGTAGTTATTTTATTTTGTTTTTGTAACCGTGTTGTCTTTGGAGGGCCAGTTTGGCTCACCGTGGTCTTCTCGCTGCCTTTGTTAACGTTCCCCAACACACGTACATACACACACACACACCCCTAACCCCTACACAGTTAATCCCATCTCTTTGCTCAAGGCTAGTGAGAACCATCGTGAGCTACTAACTGCGTTCCCCCCTTGGACACGGGTTAAGTAGAAAGTCGTCGTCACCGGAAGTAAGTGGGAGGTGTTCCTGTATACTGTCTCGGGCGGTATTACTTCCGGTAGTGACGATAGTAGGCTAGATCTATAGGTAGGCTGCTCCGTTTATCAAAGTACAGAGTGTTGCGTTCTTAAGTAAGTACTTTTCCGTTGCGCAGTTTTTCTCTAGTTTGCGGAGTGTCAGTGCCGGGGTCTGCGTTATTTTTGCAACGCAGTGGAGGCCGACCATCTAAGGCTGCCTTGTTATCTTTTTGTAATAGCCCCGGGCTGGCGCAACCGTAACAATATATATATATATATATATATATATATATATATATTGTTACGGAACAGAGAAAGATAATGTACACTTTAAGTGAGAATACTAAAAATCACTACTGTCCCGTAAAGTTCCAGGTTCAAAACAAAAGAGTTAGGTAAAATTACAAGTTAAAGTTTAATGCTCAAACTAACAACAAAACATTCAGGACACATAAGGATAATGTAATGGCAAAAATAGGTTAAATATATGGTTAACTGCAATAGCCTCTATTAACACGAAATTAGCAAGAGTAAATTTATCTAAGTCAGCCCTGATAAAATGACAATACACTGGTTAATGCTCAGTTAATGCAAGATAAATTATTACAGATACGAAATATGAACAATGGCTGACATGAAACTTTACTTTAATCACAAAATCTTACTAGGCCCAAGAATCAGCACCCTATGCTCCACAGTACAAGAAAAAATGCAACAACACTTATACCCAAATTACACAGCTGCTAGATGGCTGGAGACTTCCTGAGCACTCACAATAATAACTGTACAGGGGAGGACAGAGATGTGAACAAAATGAGGAGTAGATCTAAGTGGCAATTAATGTAGAGACTGAGCTCATTATATAGGGGCCGGCAGAGCTTGATACAACTTGTAACAAGGACGTGCAAATGAAACCATGGGGACAAAGAGTTGACAATCCTGCTCTGAACAACAGAAAGAACGACTTTCTCTACTATAACGGTAGAAGGGGGGGACTGAGGTAGAACACGCTCGTGATCAAACATGCAGCATACTATACGTTAGAATTACACAAAGGATGATGAAATCATAGGCTATGTAACACCTCCCCACAAAAAAAAAAAAATTTACAAAGGAAATTTCTTATTACTCTAAAACAATCTGTCTAAAGTCTAGATAAGCAATCTGCAATAACATTTTCTTTCCCCTTGACATGTTGTATGTCTAATGAATACTCCTGAAGAAGTAGACTCCATCTTGTCAATCTCTGATTTTTATCTTTAAACTTACTAAGGAATTTCAGTGGGTTATGATCGGTATAAATGTCTATGGGGTCAAAACCAGAACACAAATAAAATGAAAAATGCTGTAAACCCAAAATCAAGGCCAAAAGCTCTTTCTCAATAGTTGAGTCGTTCTTTTGAGGTGGAGTGAACTTCTTACTGTAATAAGATACAGGGTGTTCAATACACTGATCATCCTCTTGCAGCAAAACAGCCCCAGCTCCTGTATCACTTGCGTCAACAGCCATCTTAAAAGGCTTAGCAAAATTTGGAGTAGCGAGCACTGGCTGACTTAATAGGATAGCCTTAAGTTTGTTGAAAGAGGATTCACAGTTATCGGTCCAGACAAATTTAACTCCCTTTTTCAGTAGGTCTGTAAGTGGTGATACAAGAATTGAAAAGTTAAGAACAAATCTCCTGTAATAACCTACCATTCCCAAAAATCTTTGTAACTCTTTCCTACTTTTAGGTCTGGGAAGATCACTTATAACCTGAACCTTAGCTCCTTGTGGTGCAACATGTCCATCACCAATTACGTACCCAAGGTACTGAACTTTAGCTTGACCAAACTCACACTTTGATAAATTAGCTACAAGATTAGCCTGAACCAAACGCTCAAGAAATTTATTGACATGGCATAGGTGATCTTTCCAGTTGTCACTGAAGATTAATACATCATCAAGATAAACAACACACCCTGCCAAACCCTCTGTTACAACATTCATGAGCTGAAATGTGGCTGGTGCATTCTTCATACCATATGGCATTACAGAACATGCAAAAGTCTTTCCTAGTGTTACAAAACATGAGATCTCCCTAGCACGTTCAGTCATAGGTACTTGCCAGTATCCCTTTAACAAATCAAACTTACTTATGTACCTAGCCTTTCCGATCTTGTCTATGCAATCTTCCACACGAGGGAGAGGGTAAGTGTCTGTTTTGGTTATCTGATTAACACGTCTGTAGTCAATGCAAAGCCGCTGTGACCCACCTGGCTTAGGGACTAGAGTGACAGGAGAACTCCACTCGCTTTGACAGGGCTCAATCATCTTGTGGTCCAACAGGTAGCCAAGCTCCTTCTGGATGAGAGGAACTTTCACTGGGTTCACACGGTAAGGAGGCAGTTTAATTGGCTTTGCGTCTCCAACATCGACATCATGCATCAACACAGTGGTTCTTCCTGGAGTGGCACGGAACACTTGCGGGTACTCCTGCAGTAATGCCGAAAACTCCTGCCTTTCCTCGGGAGGTAGATGAGAAAGCTTAGTCTGGAGATCATTCATGATATCAGGATTCTTCCCCAAACTATCACTCAGGCTCATACTGCATGGGAGAGCTTCACTTGCAGACTCGGGTGGAACAGCTACTGTGCAGACTGGATTATTTTTGTCCCGCCTGTGATATAACTTTAGCATGTTGATGTGACAAAGTTGCTTGTCCTTTCTACGATCTGGTGTGGCGATGACATAGTTGACATCACTGAGTTTCTTCACGAAATAAGGACCACTAAACTTGGCTTGAAGAGGTTGCCCATGCACTGGTAGCAGAATCAAAACCTGATCTGGCTGAAAGTAGCGTAACCTGGACTTCTTATCATACCAAGTCTTCATCTTCTCCTGAGCAGCTCCCAAATTCTCTCTCGCCAGCTGTAAAGCAGTGGACAGCCGTTCTTTGAACTTCATGACATACTCCAGCAGGTTGACGTTATCTTCCTCCGACAGCCAGCATTCCTTGAGTAACTTAAGGGGTCCTCTTACTTCATGGCCAAACAGTAGTTCAAAAGGTGAGAAGCCCAGTGATTCATTTGGAGATTCTCTTGCGTCAAATACAACGAATGGAAGACCTTTATCCCAGTCTTTCTGATGTTCCAAACAGTATTTCTTGAGCATCGATTTGAGTGTTTGATGATATCTCTCCAATGCTCCTTGGGTCTGGGGATGGTAAGCTGAAGACGCGATCTGAGTGATGCCCAACTCTTTCAGAGACTGCTTGAAAACGTTTGACATGAAATTACTTCCTCGGTCTGACTGTACCTCCTTGGGCAGACCAAACTTTGTGAAGAACCCTAACATTTCCTTAACCACATTCTTTGCTGAGATATTTCTAAGTGGAATGGCTTCAGGATAACGAGAAGCCATATCAATCAGGGTCAACACATAAGAAAATCCGGGAGAAGTCTTAGGAAGAGGGCCCACAATATCCACCAACACACGGGTGAAAGGCGCCTCAAAAGGAGGAATGGGAACTAGAGGTGCAACCTTTTCGGTCTGATTACACTTCCCCACAACTTGACAGGTGTGACAAGACTTACAATACCAGGAAACATCCCTGAAGATACCTGGCCAGTAGAAGTGTTTCAAAATGCGTGCCACAGTCTTCCTCACTCCAAGGTGTCCTGCCAAACTGGAATCATGAGCCACTCTAATGATATCCTGCCTACAAACACGAGGGATGACAACTTGATGTACAACCTCCCATTCACAGTCGGCTGATGCTGTTGGGGGTCTCCACTTCTTCATAAGTGCTCCTGACTTTATATAATAACAAGTAGAAGCACCAGCTGACTCTTCCTCACTGCAAGCAGAGTTAGCTAGACCTTTCAACTCACTGTCAGCAACCTGCAACTCAACCAATTCTTGACGAGACAAATTATCAACACTACGGGGTACTGCCTCATCTGGTGAGTGGTCCAAATTAGCAAGAAAAGTGTCAGCTAGGATAACATCATCATCATCATCATTATCCTCTAAGTCACCAGTAACTTTAGACTTAGCCCTAGTGACAGCACATGCAGGGAACACATCAGGGACATCACAATCCTGGGTCGCAGACACTGGCTCACTAGACAACTGAGGAGCCGGACACACTTGACTTCCACCAATATCATTTCCAAGTAAGAAAGTTACACCTGACATTGGAAGTGTCTCAACCAACCCAACCATAACAGAACCATTAACAAAACCAGACTCTAAATTCACTCTGCACAGAGGGACAGAAGTAATTATTCCCTACACCTTGTAAGATTACAGTTTCATCAGAGGAATTAACATTAGAGCCTAGAACACTGGTCAGCATAAGGGATTGGCAAGCACCTGTATCACGATATATTTTAACTGATTTCCTGTCATTACTGTCCAGAGAACTGAGAAAACCTTCAGACAGGAAATTAGCACATGAACTCTTGAGAGTATCACCCACGTTACTGCTCAAAAGAGGAGCTTCATCATGAGGATTTAATTTACCCCTCAAAGGAGGTTCAGTTAACTCAGTTAAGGAATTCTGGGAACTCTCATGGGTGGACACTTGACCAATTGACTGAATATTTAAAGACTCCTTTTTGTTCACATCACGCTGTCTCCTGAAACATCTCTCCGTAGTATGACCAACCTTACTACAATATGTACATTTACTTTTCTGAAATCTAGAGGTGAAGCTGGTATTTACTTCCTGAGAAACATCATCTTTATTCTCTTTCCTGTTACCTTTACTCTGAGTAGAGGCAACGTACTTAATATCAGCTTTCCTTTTTTGTCTAGAATATCTCTTGTGAGTGAGAACATATCAGCTAAAACTGCAGCATCAGACAAATTATCTATTCTTTTCTCATCAAGATATAGGCTTACATCTTTATTAATACACCTTTTGAAGTCCTCCAGCAAAATCATCTGCTTAAATTTGTCAAAATCAGAATCTACATTCTTAGAATTTAACCACTGCTCTAACAGATCTTTGATTTTTGCATACTCAACATGGGATTGCTTATCTTGCTTATAAGTTGTCCTAAATTTTACTCTATAGGCTTCAGGAATAAGCTCATAGGCCTTAAGAATCAAGCTCTTAACTACATCATAACTATCACATTGATCCTGAGGCAAAGATGCATAAGTTACTTAAGCTTTACCGGTGAAAACAGTTTGAAGGAGTACTGGCCAATACTTTTTGAGCCAATTAAAACCTGTAGCTACCCTCTCAAACAACTGAAAATACTTTGTTAAATCAGATTCATTTAAAGGAGGGACAAGTTTAACATTTTTAGCCACATCAAAATCATCAGAGCTAGATGATCCACTTCCACATTGTTTCATCCGATACTCATGGTCTGCCTGAATCCTAGCAAGTTCAACATGTGCCTGAGCCTCCTTAGCACGGGCCTCCTGCAGGGCTAGCTGTAACTTAGCTAATTCAATCTGCGTTTGCTCATTTGGAGGAGTTACAGTAAACAAGCTTTCATTAATCATGTCAACAATTTGATCTTTAGAATGATGAGAGCGAACAACAATTCCCAATTGTTGAGCAACAAGCTTAAGTTCATTCTTTGTTCTGTTTTCTACATCACACACTGTTTGCACATTTGACAAAAAATCTTTGGCTTCATCAAGCGTAGTAATAGTAGACATCATGAATAAATCACATTCACAAAATATCAACCAATATCCTTATCATAATATCCTGAATATCCTGATAAGAGGTCGCCAAATTTATGTTACGGAACAGAGAAAGATAATGTACACATTAAGTGAGAATACTAAAAATCACTACTGTCCCGTAAAGTTCCAGGTTCAAAACAAAAGAGTTAGGTAAAATTACAAGTTAAAATTTAATGCTCAAACTAGCAACAAAACATTCAGGACTCATAAGGATAATGTAATGGCAAAAACAGGTTAAATATATGGTTAACTGCAATAGACTCTATTAACACGAAATTAGCAAGAGTAAATTTATCTAAGTCAGCCCTGATAAAATGACAGTACACTGGATAATGCTCAGTTAATGCAAGATAAATTATTACAGATACGAAATATTATGAACAATGGCTGACATGAAACTTTACATTAATCACAAAACCTTACTAGGCCCAAGAATCAACACCCTATGCTACACAGTACAAGAAAAAATGCAACAACACTTATACTCAAATTACACAGCTGCTAGATGGCTGGAGACTTCCTGAGCACTCCCAATAATAACTGTACAGGGGAGGACAGAGATGTGAACAAAATGAGGAGTAGATCTAAGTGGCAATTAATGTAGAGACTGAGCTCATTATATAGGGGCCGGCAGAGCTTGATACAACTTGTAAGAAGGACGTGCAAATGAAGCCATGGGGACAAAGAGTTGACAATCCTGCTCTGAACAACAGAAAGAACGACTTACTCTACTATAACGGTAGAAGGGGGGGACTGAGGTAGAACACGCTCGTGATCAAACATGCAGCATACTGTACGTTAGAATTACACAAAGGATGATGAAATCATAGGCTATGTAACAATATATATATATATATATATATATATATATATATATATACATAGAATGGCAGAGTATAAGAGCATAGTGGAAGAAAGATTGGGAAGGTATGAGCTAGAGCAGATGGAAAGGCTGGAAGACGTATGTAAGATATTTACGGAAGAGATAGGCGCAGCGTGTGAGGTGGTTTGTGGAGTGCGGAGATGCAAGGGTGTGCAAGGGACAGCATGGTGGAATGATGAGGTGAAACGAGCTGTGGAAGAAAAGAAGAAAGCATATAGTGAATGGATAGCGAGTAGAGGTAGGGGAGAAGATGAGAGAGAGAAGAGAGAGGTACATGTGAGCAGGAGAAGGGAGGTGAAGAGACTGGTGAAAGAGAGTAAGAAGACAGTGGATGAAGAGTTTGGGAGGAATCTGAGTGTGAAATGGAGGGAGAGTAAGAAATTGTTTTGGAAGGAGGTAAAGAAAGTAAGGCAGTGTGAAATGGGAACTAGTAGGGGAGTGAAAGATACGAATAATAGATTGTTGGTGGAGAAGAGAGAGAAATTGAGGAGATGGAAGGAGCACTTTGAGGATTTGTTGAATGTAGAGAGTGACAGCAGTGCGAGTATAAGTGGTTGGGGAATGGCTGGGAGAAGAAGAGATGAGAGGAGGAAGGAAGAGATCAGTAGGGCGGAAGTAGTGGAAGCAATGAAGAAGATCAAGTTGGGAAAGGCTCCAGGAATTGATGGAGTGTATGGTGAAATGCTGAAGTATGGGGGTGAGATTGTTGTGGAGTGGATATGGAAGTTGTGTAGATTGTCTTGGGAAGAGGGAAGGGTTGTAGAGGACTTGAAATCAGGTATAATTGTTCCTTTATACAAAGGAAAAGGGGAGAGAGAAGTATGTGGTAACCATAGGGGTATTTGCCTTCTTAGTGTGACTGGTAAAATATATGGTAGAATACTCATTGATAGGGTTAGGCATATGACAGAGGAGCTAGTTGGAGAAGAACAAGGGGGAATTAGGAAGGGAAAAGGGTGTGTAGATCAGATATTTGTTCTAAGATGTTTAGTGGAGAAGTATCTAGAGATGGAAAAAAAAGTGTATGCTGCCTTCATGGACTTGGAGAAAGCTTATGACAGAATAGATAGGCAAGGTATGTGGAAGGTATTAAGAATATATGGAGTGGAGGGGAAATTGAGTGCTGTGAAAAGTATGTACGGAGTTAGGCCTACGGTGCGAGTGGATAGTGAGCTGAGTGAGTTCTTTGATCTCAATGTAGGACTGAAACAGAGTTGTGTGATGTCTCCATGGCTATTTAATATAAACATGGATGGGGTTGTAAAGGAGGTGCAAGGTAGGGCAGTGGATGTGGGGGTGGCTTTAATGAATGAGGGTGAGATTTGGAAGATTCCGATGTTGCTGTTTGCTGATGATACAGTATTGTTGAGTGAAGATGAATGGAAGTTGCAAGGTTTGGTGAATGAATTTGGGACAGTGTGTAGAAGGAAGAAGCCGAAAGTTACAAAAGTAAAGTTATGGTGTTTGAGAGGAATGAAGTCACAGAATGTACAGTCAAGTTGGATGGTGAGGATATGGAGAATGTGAGTGCATTCAAGTACTTGGGTAGTGTGATGAGTAAGGATGGAAGTTTGGGGGATGAAGTGCATGAAAGGGAACAGCAGGGAAGGAAGGTTGTTGGTTCACTGAAATCAGTGATGAGAAATAGGGAGGTGAGTATGTCAGTTAAGAAGTCACTGCATGATAGTATTGTGATCCCTACCGTGACTTATGGAAGCGAGGCGTGGACCTTGCAAGAGGGGAACAAGTCAAGAGTGAGAGCACTGGAAATGAGCTACTTGAGAGGAGCATGTGGAGTGACATGGAGGGACAGGTTGACAAAGGAAGAAGTGAAGGAACGTTGTGGGGTAGATGTGGATGTGGTTGAGAAGATGTATATATATATATATATATATATATATATATATATATATATATATATATATATATATATATATATATATATATATATATATATATATATATATATATATATACATATATATAAATATATATATATATATATATATATATATATATATATATATATATAGATATATACATTTATAAATGTATATATATTTATATATATATATATATATATATATATATATATATATATATATATATATATATATATATTGTGACGGAACAGAGAAAGATAACGTACACTTTAAGTGACAATGCTAAGAGTCACTACTGTCCCGTAAAGTTCCAGGTTCAAAACAAAAGAGGTAAAATTACAAGTTAAAGTTTAATGCTCAAACTAACAACAAAACATTCAGAACTCATAAGGATAATGTAATGGCAAATAAACAGGTTAAATATATGGTTAACTGCAATAGCCTCTATTAACACGATATTAGCAAGAGTAAATTTATCTAAGTCAGCCCTGATCAATGAAAATACACCGGGTAATGCTCAGTTAATGCAAGATAAATTATTACAGATACAAACTATTATCAAAAATGACTTACATAAAACCCAACATTAATCAAAAACCTCACTAGGCCTAAGAATTAACCTTATGCTACACAGTACAAGAAAAAATGCAATAACACTTATACTCAAATTACACACAGCTGCTAGATGTTTGGAGATTTCTTGAGCACTCACAATAATAATATCTGTACAGGGGAGGACAGAGATGTGAACAAAATGAGGAGCAGATCTAAGTGGCAATGATGCAGAAACTGAGCTCATTATATAGGGGCCAAGAGAGCTTGATACAACTTGTAAGAAGGGCGCGCAAATGAAGCCATGGGGACAAAAAGCTGAAAATCCCGCTCTGAATAACAGAGAGAACGACTTACTCTACTATAACGGTAGAAGGGGGGGACTGAGGCAGAACACGCTCGTGATCAAACATGCAGCAACTGTGCGTTAAAATTACACAAAGGATGATGAAATCATAGGCTATGTAACACCTCCCCACAAAGAAAAAAGAAATTTACAAAGGAAATTTCTTATTACTCTAAAACAATCTGTATATGGCATTACAGAACATGCAAAAGTCTTTCCTAATGTTAGAAAACATGAGATCTCCCTAGCACGTTCAGTCATAGGTACTTGCCAGTATCCCTTTAACAAATCAAACCTACTTATGTACCTAGCCTTTCCGATCTTGTCTATGCAATCTTCCACACGAGGGAGAGGGTAAGTGTCTGTTTTGGTTATCTGATTAACACGTCTGTAGTCGATGCAAAGCCGCTGTGACCCACCTGGCTTAGGGACTAGAGTGACAGAAGAACTCCACTCGCTCTGACAGGGCTCAATCATCTTGTGGTCCAACAGGTAGCCAAGCTCCTTCTGGATGAGAGGAACTTTCACTGGGTTCACACGGTAAGGAGGCAATTTAATTGACTTTGCGTCTCCAACATCGACATCATGCATCAACACAGTGGTTCTTCCTGGAGTGGCACGGAACACTTGCGGGTACTCCTGCAGTAATGCCGAAAACTCCTGCCTTTCCTCGGGAGGTAGATGAGAAAGCTTAGTCTGGAGATCATTCATGTTATCAGGATTCTTCCCCAAACTATCACTCAGGCTCATACTGCATGGGAGAGCTTCACTTGCAGACTCGGGTGGAACAGCTACAGTGCAGACTGGATTATTTTCGTCCCGCCTGTGATATAACTTTAGCATGTTGATGTGACATAGTTGCTTGCTCTTTCTACGATCTGGTGTGGTGATGACATAGTTGACATCACTGAGTTTCTTCTCCACGAAATAAAGACCACTAAACTTGGCTTGAAGAGGTTGCCCATGAACTGGTAGCAGAATCAAAACCTGATCTGGCTGAAAGTGGCGTAACCTGGACTTCTTATCATACCAAGTCTTCATCTTCTCCTGAGCAGCTCCTAAATTCTCTCTCGCCAGCTGTAAAGCAGTGGACAGCCGTTCTTTGAACTTCATCACATACTCCAGCAGGTTGACGTCATCTTCCTCCGACAGCCAGCATTCCTTGAGTAACTTAAGGGGTCCTCTTACTTCATGGCCAAACAGTAGTTCAAAAGGTGAGAAGCCCAGTGATTCATTTGGAGATTCTCTTGCGGCAAACACAACGAATGGAAGACCTTTATCCCAGTCTTTCTGATGTTCCAAACAGTATTTCTTGAACATCGATTTGAGTGTTTGATGATATCTCTCCAACGCTCCTTGGGTCTGGGGATGGTAAGCTGAAGACGTGATCTGGGTGATGCCCAACTCTTTCAGAGACTGCTTGAAAACGTTTGACATGAAATTACTTCCTCGGTCTGACTGTACCTCCTTGGGCAGACCAAACTTTGTGAAGAACCCTAGCATTTCCTTAACCACGTTCTTTGCTGAGATATTTCTAAGTGGAATGGCTTCAGGATAATGAGTAGCCATATCAATCAGGGTCAACACATAAGAAAATCCTGAAGAAGTCTTAGGAAGAGGGCCCACAATATCCACCAACACACGGGTGAAAGGCGCCTCAAAAGGAGGAATGGGAACTAGAGGTGCAACCTTTTCGGTCTGATTACACTTCCCCACAACTTGACAGGTGTGACAAGACTTACAATACCAGGAAACATCCCTGAAGATACCTGGCCAGTAGAAGTGTTTCAAAATGCGTGCCACAGTCTTCCTCACTCCAAGGTGTCCTGCCAAACTGGAATCATGAGCCACTCGAATGATATCCTGCCTACAAACACGAGGGATGACAACTTGATGTACAACCTCCCATTCACAGTCGGCTGATGCTGTTGGGGGTCTCCACTTCCTCATAAGTACTCTTGACTTTACATAATAACAAGTAGAAGCACCGGCTGACTCTTCTTCACTGTAAGCAGAGTTAGCTAGACCTTTCAACTCAGGGTCAGCAACCTGCAACTCAACCAACTCTTGACGAGACAAATTATCAACACTACGGGGTACTGCCTCATCTGGTGAGTGGTCTAAATTAGCAAGAAAAGTGTCAGCTAGGATAACATCATCATCATCATTATCCTCTAAATCACCAGTAACTTTAGACTTAGCCCTAGTGACAGCACATGCAGGGAACACATCAGGGACATCACAATCCTGGGACACAGCCACTGGCTCACTAGACAACTGAGGAGCTGGACACACTTGACTTCCACCAATATCATTTCCAAGTAAGAAAGTTACACCTGACATTGGGAGTGTCTCAACCAACCCAACCATAACGGAACCATTAACAAAACCAGACTCTAAATTCACTCTGCACAGAGGGACAGAGAAGTAATTATTCCCTACACCTTGTAAGATTACAGTTTCATCAGAGGAATTAACATTAGAGCCTAGAACACTGGTCAGCATAAGGGATTGGCAAGCACCTGTATCACGATATATTTTAACTGATTTCCTGTCATTACTGTCCAGAGGACTGACAAAACCATCAGACAGGAAATTAGCACATGAACTCTTGAGAGTGTCACCCACGTTACTGCTCAAAAGAGGAGCTCCATCATGAGAATTTAAGTTACCCCTCAAAGCAGGTTCAGTTAACTCAGTTAAAGAATTCTGGGAACTCTCATGAGTGGACACTAGACCAATTGACTGAATATTTAAAGACTCCTTTTTGTTCACATCACGCTGTCTCCTGAAACATCTCTCCGTAGTATGACCAAGCTTACTACAATAAGTACATTTACTTTTCTGAAATCTAGAGGTGAAGCTGGTATTTACTTCCTGAGAAACATCATCTTTGTTCTCTTTCCTGTTACCTGTACTCTGAGTAGAGGCAACGTACGTACTCTCAGCTTTCCCTTTTTCTTTAGAATATCTCTTGTGAGTGAGAACATATTCATCAGCTAAAACTGCAGCATCAGACAAATTATCTATTCTTTTCTCATCAAGATATAGGCTTACATCTTTATTAACACACCTTTTGAAGTCCTCCAGCAAAATCATCTGCTTAAATTTACCGAAATCAGAATCCGCATTCTTAGAATTTAACCACTGCTCTAACAGATCTTCTTTGATTTTTGCATACTCAACATGGGATTGCTTATCTTGCTTATAAGTTGTCCTAAATTTTACTCTATAGGCATCAGGAACAAGCTCATAGGCCTTAAGAATCAAGCTCTTAACTACATCATAATTATCACACTGATCCTGAGGCAAAGATGCATAAGTTACTTGAGCTTTACCGGTGAGAACAGTTTCAAGGAGTACTGGCCAATTCTGTTTGGGCCAATTAAAACCTGTAGCTACCCTCTCAAACAACTGAAAATACTTTGTTAAATCAGATTCATTAAAAGGAGGGACAAGTTTAACATTTTTAGCCACATCAAAATCATCAGAGCTAGATGATCCAGTTCCACCTTGTTTCATGCGATACTCATGGTCTGCCTGAATCCTAGCAAGTTCAATTTGTGCCTGAGCCTGTACCTGTGCCTCTTGAATACGAGCATTTGCCTGAAATTCAGCCTCCTTAGCACGGGCCTCCTGCAGGGCTAGCTGTAACTTAGCTAATTCAATCTGCGTTTGCTCATTTCGAGGAGTTACATTAAACAAGCTTTCATTAATCATGTCAACAATTTGATCTTTAGAATGATGAGAGCGAACAGCAATTCCCAATTGTTGAGCAACGAGCTTAAGTTCATTCTTTGTTCTGTTTTCTACATCACACACTGTTTGCACATTTGACAAAAAATCTTTGGCTTCAAGTGTAGTAATAGTAGACATAATTAATAAGTAACAGTCACAAAATATCAAGCAATATCCTTATGATAATATCCTGAATATCCTGGCAGGGTCGCCAAATTTATGTTACGGAACAGAGAAAGATAACGTACACTTTAAGTGAGAATGCTAAGAGTCACTACTGTCCCGTAAAGTTCCAGGTTCAAAATAAAAGAGTTAGGTAAAATTACAAGTTAAAGTTTAATGCTCAAACTAACAACAAAACATTCAAAACTCATAAGGATAATGTAATGGCAAATAAACAGGTTAAATATATGGTTAACTGCAATAGCCTCTTTTAACACGAAATTAGCCCTGATAAATGAAAATACACCGGGTAATGCTCAGTTAATGCAGGATAAATTATTACAGATACAAACTATTATCAAAAATGACTTACATAAAACCCAACATTAATCAAAAACCTCACCAGGCCTAAGAATTAACCTTATGCTACACAGTACAAGGAAAAATGCAATAACACTTATACTCAAATTACACACAGCTGCTAGATGTTTGGAGATTTCTTGAGCACTCACAATAATAATATCTGTACAGGGGAGGACAGAGATGTGAACAAAATGAGGAGCAGATCTAAGTGGCAATGATGCAGAGACTGAGCTCATTATATAGGGGCCAGGAGAGCTTGATACAACTTGTAAGAAGGACGCGCAAATGAAGCCATGGGGACAAAAAGCTGAAAATCCCGCTCTGAATTACAGAGAGAACGACTTACTCTACTATAACGGTAGAAGGGGGGGACTGAGGCAGAACACGCTCGTGATCAAACATGCAGCAACTGTGCGTTAAAATTACACAAAGGATGATGAAATCATAGGCTATGTAACAATATATATATATATATATATATATATATATATATATATTTATATATATAGATATATATATATATAGATAGATAGATATATATATATATAAATATAATATATATATATATATATATATATATATATATATATATAGATAGATATAGATATATATATAGATAGATAGATACAGATATATATAGATATATATATATATAGATAGATATACATATATATATATATATATATATATATATATATATATATATATGTAATGACACAGCTGTGAGGGGATATTTACCTGCATTTCATAACGTCATACGCCCAAAGTGTTTGTTTGGGGGACGGGGGGTGCATGGGTTTCAGCGGAGGCATCTAGTATTTTGACAATTCAGATATGGCAACCCTAGACTGGACAAGCAACAACTAATGCTGTGATGCAGTGTCTCAGGGACTGGGCATTATCAGAAAAGGTGGTTGGTATGGGTTTTGATACTGCATCTAGTAACACTGGGTCAGTATTTGGTGCATGCACTCTTCTGCAGCAACATCTGAGATGCCCACATTTCATTTTGCATGCCGTCATCGTATCTTGGAATTGGTTGCAGGAGCAGTTTTCACAACGTGTCTTTGTCCGTCTTCTGGTTCGGATGTAGGCTAGCCATATTCAAGCATTTCCAATCAAGTTGGAAAAACCATCAGTCAAGCGAAGTTTGAGTCGCTTGTGCCTGTTGACCTGGATCCTGCAAGCAGGCCAGTGCTTTTTGCAGTTGCAAAGAGCACGTTTTGTCATTATGCATCAAGGTACTTGAAACTGCTTAACCTAGAGCTAACTACCATGAACTTCTTTAGTTAGTAACCAAGGACATCTTTCAACTTCCTCCAGCAAGGCGCCCTTCACCATGCAAAGTGGATGGCCTGCATGATCTACGGAATCAAGAGTTATTTGTTCCGAGCTCAGTTTCAAAAGGACTGCTGCTGCTGAGCTCACTGACCTAAAATTTGTGGCATTCATTGAAGTATTGTATATCAAAACCATTTTCAGTGCTTCATCAGCCTTTGCTGCTCCCACTGGAGATATAGCATTCTTGAAAGTAGTGCTCTTCTATCCTGACTCCAGCATTGCCACGGTCACTAGCAAAAAACTCGCCAGTCACCTGTGGTGCCTGACTGAAGAGGTAGCCGGACTCACTGTATTCGACGGGACAATTCTCTTTAGCATTAAGTGTAAGATGGTGGTCGTTCTCAAGGGAGAATACGACAAGAAAACTCAACCAAGAGCACTAATTGACCTAACAGCAAAGGATGTCATCGCTGATGAGACTGTAGCGAATTTCATCACATCAGCATCAAGCCGGATTTTTAGGCATTCAATATCAACATGGACATCCTAGACAGAGTACTGACTGGGAGGATTCCTCCCCCATCCAGTCAGCACGACAGGTACTGGGCTCGATTGCCGTTGTAAATGGCTATCCAAGGCGTGGAGTAGCTCTGATCCATGACTATAATCAAGACATTACAAAGGACGAACAGCAGCGTCAGTATCTACTGCAAGTTGTTGAGTGGTATCATCACCAATTCCCTGGCACGAACAAAGCAGGAACTCCACCTTACTACTCCCAGAACTAATTATTGCATGTGAAATGCACTGGTTTATACTTTTGTTGTGCTTCATTTTTACTTGTCAAGTTGTCAATAAACTAGAATTACAGGAATGAAGTGTTCTCGCTCCTTAATTATCCTACAAAAAAAAAAATATAATTTCCTGTAGTTTTCGTTTCAGTATAGCTATCCTTAGACTCTGTATAGCTATCCTTAGACTCTGAGATCAAAAACCTATAATATTCACCATATGTTTGACAGAGCATAATGAAGTCATTTAACCCGCGCCGTCCCGGGGACGTACTTCCACGTCCTCACGTTTTGTCACAGCTAATCCCGGGGACGTACTTCAACGTCCTGCAATTGCAAGGTTCATAATTTCCACAATTTTCAAAGTTTGTGGGAGATTTTCGTTTCGCCCGGGTACCCAAGCCTCCCCTACCTGCTGCCAGGCGGGCAGCGTCCTAGACCCCGCGTGACCCGCGCTCGCCCTTGTCTCGGTCACTCACCTGCTAGCAGTGACCCAGGTCAGACATGGCGCGGAAAGGTCTCTCAGACGAGGAAATCGCATCCGTCCTGGAAGCCTTCACTGGAGACAGTGATTCTCCACTCGATGATGATGTGGTGGATCGCGATTACGTCCAGCCAGAGGAAGAAATAAGTAGCAGTGATGAGGAGGTCCCTTCGCCCCGAAAAACGCGGTATGTGACATACCATAAGGCAAGGGAAGGCCAGCCTGCTCCCCAACCACGTGCACAGCTATCTCTCCATCACGAATCTGATCAGGACGAGGATGAGGACGATGAGGATGACGGAGGCCTAGGACGTGATATCGCCGCGTGGTTGGGAAAGGAGAAAATATCACCACGTGGATCAGAAGGTGGGGCGAGATGACACATAAGGTATGGTCAAAGTACTTTGTCTGGGGAAGTGGCAAGTGGCGTGGTGGGATTGCTGGGAGAAAGGGAAAGTGTTGTGGTGGCAGCGCGGGGTGAAAGTGAGAGTGGTGTGGGGGTAGTGCGGGGTGAAGGGGCAAGTGGTGTGAGGGAGGCAGCATGAGCACGTGGTGCTCGTAGGCCTAGGGGAGAGGAGGTTGAGTCACTCCCCAGCACTTCTTCTCGCCCCTGAATATTCCCAAACTTCCTCCCCACAGCCCCAGGATGTGGGGAAAGGAAAGAAAGGGAAGGGAAAGGGTAAAGGAAAAGGGAGAGGGAAGAGAAGTGTGAGTGATGAGAGGCGCCGCTCTCCACCTCCCCAACCTCCCCCACCACCCTCACCTCCCCACCCTGACGAAGAGGACGATGGTGACGTGGCTGGAGACGGTGGTGTCACGTGGAACTGGGAGGATGGGAGTAATTTTACTCCCATCATTCACCCTTTCACTGAGGAGTGGCGGTCAGGTTGCACGGCTCCAGGTGTAAATGCTGGTTCGTCACGGTTAGATTTTTTCATCTTGTTCTTTGGTGAGGCGTTTGTGGGGCGCATAGTAGAACAAACGAATACTTTTCCACAATCCCAGCGCCGTGAAAGTGAACGTTTAGGAACCACAAGCAAGCATGCAGAACAGTATGACTATCCCGTGACTATTTCAGAGATGTTCCTATTTTTGGTCCTGGTAATCTTGATGGGTGTGGTGAGGAAAAACCAAATTCCTGCCTACTGGACAACTGACCCAATCATCCTCACACCTTTCTTTGGAAAGGTGATGGGTCGTAACAGATTTCAGTATATTCTCAGCCGCCTCCACTTTTTTGATGCAGATGATCCAGCCAATGCAAATAACACCGATAAAATGAGGAGAATTAGGCTGGTATTTGATCATTTACGGGAAATGTTCCGCTCCTCATTTTATCCCTACAGAGACCTCGTCATAGACGAGAGTCTTGTGTTGTGGAGAGGCAATATTTCCTTTAGGCAGTACATACCCAGCAAGAGACACCGTTTCGGGTTCAAGATCTTTGTTATGTGTGACTGTAAGACTGGTTATGTGCAAGACATAGTCTTGTACACGGGCGCACAGACAGATATAATAGAAGATCGGAGTATAGGACTCTCTGGGGCCGTGGTGAAGACAATGATAGAAGAGTACCTTCATTGTGGTCATGTGTTGTACCTGGACAACTGGTACACTAGCCCTCTTCTCGCTAGGTTCCTCCACCAACACGACACCGGAGTCTGTGGTACAGTCAAGAGAAACCGTCGCCATATGGTCAAGATAGGGAGGAAACTTGACAAGAACGAGGTGGTTTTCTTCCAGGCCAATAACATCCTTGCAACCCTGTGGAACCACAACGGGGAAGTTTGCCTCCTATCAACTGTTCACAGCCCCCTGATGACCGCACAGACTCCGTGGATCACCGTAGCGAGAGGAGGCGCAACGTATGGAAACCAGAGTCTGTACTTGCCTATAATCTGAACATGAGGCAAGTTGATCAGTCAGACTCGATGATTTCAAGTGTTGACTGTGCCAGGACCACGATGAAGTGGTACAAAAAACTTTTTTTCCACTTGCTCGACATCACGGTCCTGAACGCCCACTACCTGCATGCAATGACCACCGGAGTATCCGAGACTTTTGAGGGGTTTGTGAGGGAGCTGGCACGTGAAATAATCGCCAAGCATGCCCAGGACAGACCCACACACTGCATCCGCGCCCCCCGTGCTGCTCAGACTCCCCTACGTCTTGCAGGCCGCCACTACCCCAGCGCAATCCCTTACGAACCAAACTGTCGTAAACCCCAGCGTCGCTGCCATGTATGTAGGCACTCGACAGTCAGACCATCCACGCAGAGAAAAGACACAAGATACGAGTGTGTCGAGTGCAATGTTGCGTTGTGCCTTCAGCCTTGTTTCAAGGAATATCATAATTTCCTACACTACTGAAACTGTGTGGGAAGGCGAAATGACGCTCATGATAATGGTAAGGCCAGTCAGTAGGTGCTAAGTCAAATATAAAGTTGAAACGGGTGTTATTTTTTCAGAAAAGTAATGTATAAGATGAGAATTAGTGTAAGTGGAAAGAATTGTTATCAAAAGTACACCCACTGTGTAAATCTGGTCAGTAAATATGTGATAGCAAGGAAATAAAGTGGAAACGGGTGTAATGTTAGCATGAATAAAACGTATAAGTTGAACATTACTGTAAGTTGTCATAATTGATGTCACGAGTACACCCACATTCTGGTCAGTAAGTATGTGATAGGAATTATATACAGTGGAAGATGTTGTAATGTTAGTAGTAAGGTATTTTATAAGTTGAATACTAGTGTAAGATGAAACAAATGATATCGCGATAACACTCCCTGTGTAAGTACGCGCAAATATGACGCTAAGTTCCATCGTACATTCAGAAATGATGTGATATCAATTATATCAAGTGTTTACATGTGCAATGTTAGTGGAGAATTATTATATAAGTACAAAAATAGGTTGTAAGTTGAATTAGTTGTCATAGCGACTTCACCGTGTGTGTTATTATGCGCTATTATTATGCTATATATTTATGTAAGGCCTGAAATAATCTCAAAACAGTTCTATAAAGTTGAAAAGTGTATAATAATATTAGAGAAGTATTATGTAAGTAGAAAAAGCACAATACGAGTTGAAACAACAGTCACAGCGAGTTCACTCACTACGTAAATAAGCGCTAACATTACGCTAAATGTTATCAAAAGGCCTGTGAATACGTAAAAACAGTTCAATAAAATGTAAAATGGTATAATGTTATTGTAGAAGTATTATATAAGTAAAAAAAATTATATGTATCATGATTTTAGAATGTTAGCGATTCATCGTGACCAAGTTGGCCGATTTTGCTCGTTTCGCACGATGGTACAATGCTTATTTCTGCTCTATTTTTGTATAAAATCCAATATACTCTTTTATCACATGTTTTTATGTTTGTAATAAATTCATTTCTACTTACTTTCATTGGTTTCCCAAACTTATAACACCATAGAAAACGTTTGAGGCTCACACCGCCTAGGGAGAACACGGGGCCAGGTGGGACCAAGCCATACCTGGTTAAGCTAATTAGGGACCCCAGGGACCACTTTCTTTGCCACCGGCCATTGTTTCTGACCAAAAGCGAAAGTTTAAGCAAAAAAAAAAAAAAAGGGTCGAAAAATGGTCGGGATTCGGGGGTTCCAGTGGTCGAAAAGTGGCCGGGACGGGGCGGGTTAAGAACAGTATTTGGCACCAGCCATTTCTTATTTGTATGAACTATGTCATAAGGGAACTTTTAGAAAATTACTTTTTTTGGTTTAGATGTACTATTGAGGACCATCCTTATACTGTATATATATATATATATATATATATATATATATATATATATATATATATATGTAGTTAAGCAATGTTGGGTCTGCTTAATACTTGGATGGGTGACCGCCTGGGAACACCAGATGCTGTTGGGATAACGTTCTCCCTACGTGTCAAGTGGGGTTGGTGGAGGATTAGTGCCTCTCCCTGTAAAACAATTAACTCTAAGCCCTTGGCCACCCCGTTTGGGATACAGGGCGTCTGGCAATGAATGAAATGAATGATTATATATATATATATATATATATATATATATATATATATATATATATATATATATATATATATATGTGTGTGTGTGTGTGTGTGTGTGTGTGTGTGCATACAGTATATAATACTGCATAACAAATATAATCCAATCACGGTACATATACTATCCTATGCAACATAATCATTGAAGTAGAGTGGGCATTGTATTTGCATGTTTCATAACCTATGGTATGAAAGCATCAGAATCATTTACAAAAGTGAGGAATGGTTAGGTATATACACATAGTAAAATAATATCGTCATAGTACAAAACATCCCTCAGCCAACATGCTGATAAGAAAAAAGTAAAATCATCATTACTCATGTTTCAGACATACAGTCTAAGAGTATGGACTCACACCATCGTAGATCTACTTCAGTATGTGAATTTTATGAACAAAATACTGTATTTTTTACCTAATCTCCAGTATGTATCACAGGTGGTTGCAAATGTCACGTCCGGTGCTGTACAGTAGAAATAACATATAGGCTACTGATAAAAAATATTGAAGTTCCTGTACGATATGTTGGTTGAAGGTATCATCGCCCAAACAAGTGATGCTTCGCTTTCTTTAAGTTTCGGACGAAACTCCCTGAATCTGGCAACCTTTCTTTAAGGTTTTCCATAACTTTCCTGCCCTCTAAACTTATTTTATGGAGTTGAAGAAGTAAAACATATTTAATCTTGTGAAAATATTAGTACAAAGGATATGTAGTAGAATTGTGACTTTGATGACAGAAGCATGGAATTTGGCACGGAGTTAGAGCATACCCTTGGGAAGACGTCTAGCTATAAGTCCATCGGCGGTTTTCCCTGTGACAAAATTGGCGGCCGTTTTCCAAGATGGACACCATCAGCCCTCTGAAATGGCAAAGTCCATTTTACTGGTAATATATATAAGTTTAGTATGGCTGATAATGCCAAGTATCCTTACTCGATGATCATAAAGCACTATCTGTGTAATTATAGTGGGGGTAAAATAAGAAAAACTGGGGTAACATACAGTATCTTGGTTTCTGCCTTCAGGTGTGTAGCAGTATAACAATGGAGAAAATATACAAGGTGGTGGATCCTGCACAGCTTGGGACATCAACACAATATCTAACGACAAACTGAAGCAAGTGTATTCTGTGCCAGGAAGAAACATCTGAGGTGCTTCGCTGTCCATCTGAGTCCAGACGTGACATGCAGGGGAGCTGGTTGCAAGACGATTGCTGACCTTCTTGTGTGTTTCAGTAGGATTGGTTGTTTGCCCCGAACTCTAAATCTATCACGCCTTGATGACGGTGAGGGCATTGAGGCAACACTACAGCATTACAAAGCCAAGTGGAACGACTCATGTAGGCTTCAGTATAACAAAACGAAAGTACAGTGTGCAGAGAAGAGGAAGAGACCCTTAGATGATGCTGCAGATGACTGTAAGTTCACCCATCATGCTTCTTCTGTTGCAAACCTGCACCAGCTGGAGCGTCCTTGTGCAAAACATCAACATTCGGGGTTGATGCCCATGTCAGACAATGTGCCTTCAAATTGCAGGACAAACAATTACTCGCCAAACTGAGTGGAGCCTTAATTGTGCAAGACGGCCAGTACCATGTGCAGTGCCTGGTCTCCTTGTACAACAGAGCAAGAGAAACCAAAATATCTGAAGAGTCTGATGTAGACACAGTGAACCAAAGCATTGCAATTCCCACCTGGTATCCTGTACTGAAGATCCCCGCAAGGACGCTGTAGTTGCACCTGTCTTCAAACTCAAAGACCTGGTGAATCTGTACAGCATTAGACTGAAGTTACTTGGGACTGAAGCAGAAGGATGCATCCACTCCACGTAGCTCAAAGACAGAATACTGGGCCATTTTCCCGATATGGCAGCTCACAAGCAAGTCCGGGATGTGGTCCTCGTTTCCACTGAAGATGTTGGATCCACATCGATCAAAGCATGGAAGCATGACGCTAACATTGACGCTGTTTATCTTGCCAGGGCTGCTAACATACATGTAGTGAGGATAGGTATGTTTGATTTGAAAAACCAATTCAGCGTTTCCTTTGGTTCCTTGCCACTCATGAGATAGCCATAGCACTTAGTTCTGATCGGTGTGTCGCCTTGCTAACGTTCCATGCTTTCACTGGGTGGGACACGGTGTCCTGTTTTGGAGGCAGGGGCAAGAGGACAGCCTGGGACACCTGGAACACCTATGGAAATGTCACCCCAACTTTCTGTGCCTTGGCTGCTAGACCAAGCCCACAGTTGGTAAAGGAATGGCAGGGGCCACTGGAGCAATATA
Source organism: Coenobita brevimanus (assembly GCF_032717465.1). Classification (NCBI taxonomy): domain Eukaryota; kingdom Metazoa; phylum Arthropoda; class Malacostraca; order Decapoda; family Coenobitidae; genus Coenobita; species Coenobita brevimanus. The sequence continues at coordinate 15,489,456 of NC_137007.1, forward strand.
TGGTCGTGCTATAAATTCGTACCAGTAGTCAAGAGTGTGTCAACGAAGCAAGGAAGGAACTTTTCACCCAGAAAGGCAGAGCAATAGATGATCTGCCTCCTACACAGGCTGCACTCACCTAGCACATCAAGAGGGCTGCCTATCAGGCTGGTCACTGCTGGGCATAGATGATGATCGCAGCTCCAGAGCTTCCATCTCCAAGTGAATAGGGGTGGAATCAGGTCCACGGTGGCTGGGAATTATGGTGGACAACACTACCAGAAGCCACACAAGCTTGTAGGGAACTCATACGTTGTGGCTGCAAGAAGGACTGCAGACAACACTGCCAGTGCTAGAATGCTCTTCTACATTGCACTGCTCCTTGTGTCTGTGGTGGACTTAGCACTGACTAATTTGCTAGAATAACGATATTTGAAATTACTTACTACTCGCTTACATATAGACTGCCTTCGGCGGCCTGTGAGCAAGTAATGTAGTGTAGTGTAGTTAGTGTAGCGTAGTGTAGTTAATTATGTGTAGCGTAGTGTAGTGTAGTGTAGTGTAGTTGGGGTAGTGTAGTGTGGTTGGTGTAGTGTAGTTGGTGTAGTGTAGTGTAGTGTAGTGTAGTTAGTGTAATGAGTGTAGTGTATGTGTGTTAATGTAGTTAGTGTAGTGCAGTTATGTTAGTGTTGTTAGTGTAGTGTAGCTGTGTTAGTGTAGGTAGTGTAGTGTAGTTGTGTTAGTGTAGTGTTATGTGTTTAGTGTGGTGTAGTGTACTTAGTGCAGTGTACTGTATTTAGTGTAGTAAGTGTTGTGTAGTTAGTGTAGTGTAGTTGACTGTAACTATGGAACCGTTGTTCCGATTGGCCTGGAAATTGTTTTATTCTTCAAGTAAGGGCATTTTAACAGTATCTTTATAACAAAATGCTCTATGGTGTGTCGTTTTGCCAGTTATGGTAACAGACAAACAAACAGACATACAGATCTCGGGTCTTTATATTATATAAGAAACAAAATTACTGTATATAAACATATAAGATGTTCATAATATGAAACAAATCAGTTCTCCTATCACTACAATGGACTTAGCTACCACTTCAAAGGGACTATAACAGCCAGTGGTGGCCGTCTTGGAAAATGGCCGCAAATTTTGTCACAAGACAGATCTGTGATGGTCCTACAGCCAGTTATCTTCATTAAGGTATAATGCAACAGTATGCCAAATTTCGTGATTCTGTTATTAAAGGCACAATATATTCACATATCTACAGCATATACTATATAACTTCAGGTTCATATTCAGAATCTGTGGGAGGCTGTGGCTGAATTGGTAGAGAGGTTGCCTACAGTCCTAATGGACCCAGGAATGAATCCCAGTTGGGCAGGCACTAGCTTTAACCCGCCAGCTCCCGCTGACATATATGTAGGTCCGAATGTTGTGTCACTGTGACTCCTGTTGACATATATAAATGCGCTGGAATTGCAAGGTCAGTCATTTGCACATTTTTCAAATTTCGTGCATGATTTTTGGTACGTATATGCAGGCAAGCTGCGGCAAAAAGGAAAATAAGGTACGGTCCTTGCCTGAGGAAGGTGCAAGTGGTGTGGAGGGAGTGACGGGTGAAAGGGAAAGCGGTATGGCGGGAGTGAGAGGTGAAAGGAAAAGTGGTGGTGGGAGGGAGGCAGTGCGAGCATGTGGTGTACGTGGGCAGTGGGCAGGTGAGGAGGAGCTGCTCCCTAGCACATCTTTCGCCCCACAATAGTCCTGCACTTCCTTCCCACAGCCCTGTGATGTGGAGAAAGGAAGGAAAGGGATGGCAAGAAGGAAAATAAGGTATGGTCCTTCTGCGTTGTCTGGGGAAGGCGTGAGTGGTATGGCAGAAGTGAGGGGTGAAAGGGAAAGTGGTGTGGTGGGAGTGAGCGCGAAAGTGGTGGTGGGAGGGAGGCAGTGTGAGCACATGGTGTACATGGGCAGTGGGCAGGCAAGGAGGAGCTGCTCCCTAACACGTCTTTCGCCCCGCAATATTCCCGCACTTCCTCCCCACTGCCCTGTGATGTGGGGAAAGGAAGGAAAGGGAGGGGAAAGGAAAAGAGGGAAGAGGAGCGTGAGTGGGGAAGGGCACCCGCTCTCCACCTCCCCATACTCCCCCACCACCCTCTCCTCCTCACCCTGACAAGGAATATCACACCTTGTTACATTACTGATACTGTGAGTGTTTGCAACAATAGGATGCTCATTGTAAAAGTAAGGCCTGTACATATGCGATAATATGACGCTCAATATAGTAAGGCCTGTAAATATGCATTAACAATTATAAAGCGTGATTCACGAGTTTTTCAGGAAACTCCCGGAAATGCAAGCTTATGCAGTTCTAAGCATAAAATACTCTATAAGTATAGGTGTTTAATGTAATGGTTTACAAGTGGGGAAATTTTCAAATCAGACAAGTCAGCAGGAGACAGCCGGGCTGGCGGCAACCTTGCTGTGCTGCCAAGTTACTCAGTTTTCTTTTAAATTTTACACGTTGTTCTCATTCTGAATTAAACTGTTTTTCATTAATTATCAGGTACCACAGCGTGTAAGTGGACCAGCCGAGTGACAATGAGAGGCAGTGGCGAGACACTGAGGTACTGTACACCCGCCACACCAGCCTAACTGCTATGCACAACTGTTACTGCAGAGCAGTTTTTCGCAGGTTTTGACTTTTTTTCCACACCACCTATGAGGTAAAAGTCTAGGCGAGTTTTTTTTATAGAGGTTTCCCCAGGAGGCCTAATCCTCTCTGAAAGTTCTGAGATGTTGATAATGAATGAATACAGTTGAACGAACTTACAACATTAATGATGTTCAAAGTGACCGCCATCAGCTGCTATGCACTTCCTTGCACTATCCAACACAGACTATGTAGCCTTCCTCAGAACTGCTGGGTTGTTCCTAATCATTTTTGCTGTTTCCTTGATTTGATGGAGGAGTTCTTCTCTGCTGCTTATCTTTTTCTTGTATGCCAGTGACTTCATGTGTCCTCAGAGGTGAAAGTCCAGTGGTGTTAAATCTGGGGATCAGAGAAATTACCAATATGCCGGGAATCGAACCCGGGACTCTCAGGTGAGAGCCAGGCAGCATACCACTACACCACGACCAGGTAAAAGTTAACTCACGTTGTCACAATCTTGTAACCAACGTCCCTCCGCCCCCACTGTGGGCATGAAGAGGATGAGTTAACCCCCTGGCACTCGGGCAAGTAGATGCTTTTAATCTATCCCAAACACTTACAGAAAGTCAGAATGAAGAGAGAACCTGTAATTTTTACACAGGAAAAAACATCAGAGAAATTACCAAGATGCCGGGAATCGAACCCGGGACTCTCAGGTGAGAGCCAGGCAGCATACCACTACATCACGACCAGGTAAAAGTTAACTCACGTTGTCACAATCTTGTAACCAACGTCCCTCCGCCCCCACTGTGGGCATGAAGAGGATGAGTTAACCCCCTGGCACTCGGGCAAGTAGATGCTTTTAATCTATCCCAAACACTCTCTTCATTCTGACTTGCCGTAAGTGTTTGGGATAGATTAAAGCATCTACTTGCCCGAGTGCCAGGGGGTTAGCTCATCCTCTTCATGCCCACAGTGGGGGCGGAGGGACGTTGGTTACAAGATTGTGACAACGTGAGTTAACTTTTACCTGGTCGTGGTGTAGTGGTATGCTGCCTGGCTCTCACCTGAGAGTCCCGGGTTCGATTCCCGGCATATTGGTAATTTCTCTTATGATTTTTCCTGTGTAAAAATTACAGGTTCTCTCTTCAAATCTGGGGATTTTGCAGGCCATGGATGAGGTCCTCCACGGCCTATCCATCGATCTGGGAATTCTTGATTGAGGTATTCAGTCACTTGTCTGCTGTAGTGTGGAGGCGCCCCATCTTGTTGAAAAATGGTACGTCACCGTGTCTTCAGAGGCACAACTTCAAGTAACAAGGGAAGTTCATTTCTGAGAAAATTAACGTAGACATCTCCTGTAAGCCTCCCTTCAAAGATATGAGGTCCAATCAGCTGGTTGTCAATCATACCGCACCACACATTAACTGAAAATTGGTGTTGAAAGTTTTGTTCAACAGTTTCCTTGGGATTTTCTTTCGACCACCAATGTGCATTACGAGTATTATGTGATCCACTGCGGGTAAATATGGTTGCATCAGTTTAAAAAATGTACTTGCACAGCTGAGGATGATCTGTTAGCCAAGAACATAAATCCAGTCGTTGAGCAGAATCCCCGGGATGTAGATGCTGAACTTATTGTATGTGATGTGGGTGCAGACCTTCCCTCTTTAATGTTCTCCATACCTTCGCTTGTGGAACATTAAGTCGGGATGAAATTCTTCTTGTACTGATGCTAGGGCTGCGATGTACCATTCCTACTATGCGTTGTACCTCATCTTGCCTCTCCATGCGTTCAGCTGTGGCTCCAACTCCAGGAAAGCAGCCTTTGTCCCGGAGATGCTGGTAGACATGGTAAAACACTTTTGCATCTGGGCTCCTTCTGTTTGGATATTTCCGTCTGTATTCTCTTGCTGATGCTTCAGCGTTGCCATTGCAGAACCCATAAATAAAAACCATATCTGCATACTCCACGTTTGTAAAAGTGAATGGCATTGTAATGAAATGTGGGTGAAACCGTCCCTGGAATAACCAGCCCTTCCACACTCGCCTAGCTCTTGGCGGGAACTGTCGGTTTGAGTCTGAGGTACAGTCGCCAAACTTTCCACCTGGGCCACCCCGCCACGAGAGGTGGGTAACGGGTGCTGGCAACAGTGTAGGCTATCTGTTTGTTCGTGTGTACATGCTTGATGAAAGTTCGGATCATCACCTCTCGTTTTCCTTAGTGAACCTCAGTCAAAGTTCATCCCAGTAATCAGTCGACAATTTTTAGGCCATAGAATTTCAAAGGAACTTCTTGAAAGTGTTGGATAATGCAAGTATTGAAAACAATAAGTAAACTAATTCAAAAGACCGCATCTTTACATATATTATATATTTAAAAACGTATTCTTTTTCATTATTACATGATAAACCCATGGCTAAAAAATGTCTACTGCATATTGGGGGGGGAAGAACCGTCGTGTGATCGGCCCTTATGGTTGAAAAGTAGATACCTGTGTCTGACTGTTCGTTTTGCATTTAGCCAGTCCTGGGCCGATCTCGATTAAACCTATTGAAATACCATTCTTGATCCGAGACATGATTAGACAAGTTAGGTCATTAATCGTTACAGGATTACTCATTGGGAAGATATTAATTTAAACTAAGTAGGAGAGTTAGGAGCTGTAGATGTCGGAGGTTGAAACTCGTTCGTTGAGGCAGAATACTGCCTTGAGTCAGCTAGTCATGAGTCAACCTTTCGTTAACAATAGAAAACCTAAGCATCTCATCACTTAATCATTACTTGGATCTCTGTGCTTGCAGTGCAAACACGGCAATTGTTTTAATAGTTGATATATATTAAATATTTGAAACAGTACTGTGGGTGACGTGGTAGTTAACGCTTCCGCCAGGCGATCCGTGTGACGTGGTTCCACCCCCGTCAGGAGAGATGGGTTTCTCCTGTTAAACACTGAGCCCTTGTCTTATGACCTAGGTCTTGGTAGCAGCCAGTCAACAACCAACATCACATATCCTCGCACTCAGGACCTCGGTGACGGGGGCTAAAGCGAGGTTCGCGGGATATAAAAAAAAAAAAAAAAAAAAAAAAAAAAAAGTGTTCCAGCCTGTAATGATAATTTCATGTTCGTTATGTTGCATTTACCAATCACATAAGTAATATCACATGCAATGGTGATATAAATGTCCAAACAATTCATGAATCAATAAAACTGAGCTTAAAATGACTGGAAGCTTTTGCATCCTGTGGTGAAGAGATGGTGTCTTCATCTTGCTATAATGTAAGATAATGTTGTTCGGTGAATAATCGATGAGCATGTAAATGTGTGACCGCACACATAAGCGGCACCGCTCACAATCAGTTTTCCTTGCAATGTATAATTCAGTTATACGTTAGACGAATGGACTATAAAGATGTGCTGTAATGATCATAGTCATATGAAAAATGGTACGGTAAATCATTATCATAGCTGATATAATAACCACATTCGGCAAAAGTATGCATAAATTCTCTGCCTGCTGAGGTGACAGTATTTTAATCTCCTACCTCTTCGTGGTGCACCACAGAACACATGAAAACATCTGCCTGAAGTACTACCAACGAGGAAATAAGCAACCGTTAACAGTGTCTGAACATCATCCTAATGTTTATTGGTCAGTGTCATTCATGATGTGAATATGGCAGGCAATCTTACTTGTAACTGGATGTAGATGTTAGGTAAATGCATTCATCTTCAACCTATACTGATAATGGTATCAAGTGATAATCCTATGAAATGGAATTACTGATATAATAAGAGAGTGTGAGAGAAAGGCTTGGAGTGATTCCAGTATTTAGTGCATTAACATGTTATTGTAACAATGTAAAAACAACATAGAAAATAACATGTTTAGTATTGTTAAAAATGTAAATATTTGGTAGATTGCCAATGGATCTCAAAAACTAGTTCGGCAGTTACTGTCACTGGCGGTATGAATAACGTAACCCCCTCCCCTCAACGTCCTGCACCTTCCCTGGGCTTCAATATGCCAAGCTCCCCCCTTAAGCAGCTCTCCCACTGGCTCGACCAGTTGCAGGAAACCGGTCGCATGGAATTGTTGCATGTCACAGGTTGCACGGACCAAGGCCAAATATGTATAGTATAATATATATTATTGTATTATAAATAAAAGTTTATATTTATATAAGAATATTATTTATATTACTTTATTATAAAATTTATATAGTCATATATCTTTGGCCTTGGTCAGCACGACCTGTGGCACACAACAATTTTCCATGCGACCAGTTTCATGCAACTGGCTGAGCCGATGGGAGAGCCGCCTTACTCCTGAGACATTTTTCTCACCACCTAACTCCGTACCCAGCCATCTATGGGATGAACTCTGACTCTGACAGAGGTTCACTATGGACGAAGAGAGTCGATGATCCGAACTTTCGTCGAGCATGTACACACGAACAAACATATACATATACACTGTTGCCAGCACCCGTTACCCACCTCTCGCGGCTAGGTGGCCCAGGTGGAAAGTTTGGCGACTGTACCTCATCTCGTATCACTGGTATGCCATGTTTAATCCTTCAATACTAGATTTATTTGTCACTTTAAAGTGACATACTTTTTTATGTAGAACAATTACTTACCTGACGATTAATGAAAGAACAGTTTAATTCAGAATGAGAACAACGTATTAAATTTAAAAGAAAACTGAGTAACTTGGCAACACAGCAAGGTTGCCGCCAGCCCGGCCGTCTCCCGCTGACATGTCTGTCAGATTTGAAAATTTCCCCACTTGCAAACCATTACATTAAGCACCTACACTTATAGAGTATTTTATGCTTAGAATTGCATAAGCTTGCATTTCCCGGAGTTTCCGGAGAAACTCGTGAATCACCCTGTATAAAGTGGAAACGGGTGTAATGGTAGTGGAAAAGTATTATACGAGTTGAAAATAGAGTGTAAGTTGAAACAACAGTCATAGCGAGTTCACTCACTATGTACAAAGACACAACTATCTTCCCAAAGTTTGACGAACATATAGTGGAAAAATCGAACCATTTGCAACACGCAGTAGTAGAGATTGGGTTTTCATTGTATTTCGCCAAGTGTAAATTATCTTTGGACGGAACTGGGAAATTATTGTCTTCATTGTACATACGCGATAATATGACACTCAGTACAATAGTAAGGCCTGTAAATATATGATAACAATTATATAAAGTGGAAAAGGGTGTAACGTTAGTGGAAAAGTATTATAAAAGTTGAAAAAAGAGAATGTAAGTTGAAACAAGTCATAGCAAGTTCGCTCACTGTGTAAATATGCACTAATATGTAATAGAAAGGCCCGTAAATATGTGATAACAGTCCTATAAAGTGGAAACTGGTATAATGTTAGTGGAAAAGTATTATGTAAGTAAAGAAAATGAAATGTATGTTGAAACAACGTCATAACAAATAATATGTGACCGATTTAGGAAATTTCGCTATGCTCACTCAATGGAGTAATGCTTATTTTGCCTATATTTTTGTGTGAAAACCAATATATTCTTGTACTTCATATTATTTTGTTCCAAATTAATACATATCTACCAATTCTGAGTGATTTCCAATACTTACCTGAACCACAGAAAACGGGATAGCGGCCGAGTGCCTTACATAATACGGTACCAGGTGTATGAAGGCTCACCTGTTTTGACCATTCCTAGGCTCAGGTAAGCATTTTCTCTGTGATCTGCCATCGTTTTTCACCAAAAGCGAAGGTTTGAGCAAAAAAAAAAAAAAAAAAAATCTAAAATCGCCGGGATTGGGGGGGAGGGTCAGTGGTGGAAAATCAGCCGGGAAGGGGCGGGTTAAGGATTTGGACTCATAAAAACATATTTTAGTGATCTACCAAAAGACCTGCCGAATTATCATAAACATACCCCCACTAATACTAGTACACCAGTCCTGTATGAGACAGCCCTAGCATGCATTCTGGATGGATGGTGGGTGTTAGCGCCGAAGTGATGACATGTGGAGGTGTGTAGGAGGACAACTGGACCTTGGGATAGGCCCTGAAGCCATTGCCCATAGCAGGACACATTAAATAAACACAAAAAAAAAATAATAATAATAATAATAACAATAATTAAAAAGTAAATGATATCTGGCATGTTTCCAGTTGCTCCCAAGCGGTCCGCTGCCCAGCGACCCAATGGCCAGTGGCCTAACGCACAAGAAACTACGTCAGTCATGATCATGCAATGACGAGAGGTGTGTCTCTCTGTCCTTCACTGTCACACTACCCCTTCCCCTTTTTTTTCCACTAACTTAGTCCTTACTTTTCATTGTTGTCACTTTTGCTTTTGACCACCACCCTTTCCATCTTCTTTCGTAAGACTGCCTTACAGTTTCTACTACATGTTAGATTTTCATCATCAACAGAAATGACTACCTTTTTTACTTGCTCTAAACTTGCCATATCTATATTTTGTATGCCGAGTTGTAAAAACATATATTAAATTATGATACTAGTCAGAAAGAAGTGCCATGCAAATACTGTGGAGCCGCAGTATTGTCTTGTCTTCATTGGACTACGTGAGATAAGCTGCAAAAGGACGGAAGTCTGGGACAGTATAAGGTAATATAGTATAGTCGTTCTCCATTAACTTTACTTTTTCACTAAATTCAGTGGACAGCCTTCTTTGTTGCCTTTTATTACTCCACTGTTTGCTCACAGTGCTTACGTTTGTACAATTATGGCTTTATTTTCCCGCTTGTATTTCATCCCACAGAGATTTAAATGCAGATACGAATATCCTTTCAGATGTTTATTTTCGTGATTTGATGACACTCGTGATTTGGACATTACCATTAACTACAGATTTCATTTTATGTGACATTTCTCCCTGAGTATTGTTGATTCACATGTAAAACAAGCATTACAAGAGTTTCTGGGCATTTTAACCCTAAAACCGTTGAGTGATAGGCTGTGCATTTCAGATTCTTTCGTACAGCTAGAGCCTCAACTTTAGTGTTTTTAGTTTCCTTTCACGCATTAACAACAGTTATATGTAGATTTTTGGTATTGGTTACCCAAATGCTGTTCTTTCCAGTGTGCACTAAAGGAAATATAACTAGGCTGTGGCAGTTGCTACATGCCACTTTCTGAGGTAGAGGTACTGGGAATCGGATCATTACTTATTTGGGGGTTTGCACAGTTGGTGGGAGTATTCTACCCCATATTTTGTATGGCTTGTGGACATACTGTAGTTATCTAACAACTCTCTCTGAGTAGTAAACAGCTCGCACGAACCTCCATGAATAAACAGGCTGAACTCACTCAAGTGGCATGTGGATTACAGAGTTGCCTAAAATTATTTCTTTATCATTCATCACTAACTGTTTATTATATAGTAAAATGTGTCTATAACAAGAATATTTGCATTCTTATGATATGAAAGAGTATAAGGAAAACAGTACCTCTATTAGACTGTCTGATGTTATATCATCTTCCGAAATACCAGCAAATTGATTTGTCAATCATGGCCACTATCAATAAAGTAATTAGGACGTTATCTTTATGTGAGGGCTTGTTTCTGTGACTAATGTTTCTGTTGCCTATCAGTAGCAAAAATGCAATGAATAGGCATGGCCCATAATATTACACATATATGACAATATCAACATGGATCAGGAAATATGGTGTAAGTTGAGTGGCATATGAATCTTCTCTTAGGGCTTTATGGCCATGACCTATTTGGGGACATTAGGCCAACTAATATAAACAAAAACAAAACTCCAGATTACTGCCATCGCACAAGATGACCAGTCTAGGGGGCCAAACGTAGAGGCAGCATGTGGTAGAATGCACAAAGATCAGCTAGATGCACCTCCTTCCCCCTGACAATCAAAAGAGGTGGAATCCCCTCACCCAGGTCGGCTGCTCAGAGAAGATTGTAAAGGGTGGAGTAGGTCAAAACTCCAAGCTGGTATGACCGGGTGTGGGCTTTGAGTGTCAGGAGGTAACAGTAGGTGGACACGTCTGGCTGATCCCTGTGGTTGACGATAGGAAGGCGAGGTGGACTGCCCCTCACTGCCAGAGGAGGGGAGGACTCATTGACCTCCTCCTCGGCTGAGGAGCTGGTCGATGGATCCTCGGCCGTGGAGATGGATTCAGAAAAGTCCCGCTCCTTCTTGGTCTCTGACAATGGGTGGTGAATCTAGCCGTGGTCTTAGTCGAGTCCAATTCCGGTGCCGGGTTGGTGATCTGGTTGGAACTCTTTCGATCAGGGCATCCAGCCTCAACCTCTTCTTTGGTGTTGTGTGGGGTACAGCAAGTCATCGCTGCCAGGCCCAGAGCTCCCATAGGCGAGGAACAGTGGACATTGTGGGTGAAGCACTCGGGGATGACAAGGTGAGGCAGCCCATTCTCCTCAAAGATCTTGGGGAGAACATACAAAGCTTCCTTGTCACCCTCGTAAAAAGCCTTCACCGTCAAGATCCACATCTCCACAACAGTGCTCCTAGGACTCCCAGGATCCGTGGCCTGGCATCCCCAGGCCGTGAGATGCCGCAGTGCATAGGTAAAACCCTGCACGGCCACGCCTCCTGGTCCAGTAACATCTCGGTCCTCAGGACCCTTGGGAGTACCAAACAGACAAAACTCCACCGACTGACTGTCCCCGAGGGAGCGCTGGAGATGCTGAGGGTTTGGTGAAATGACAGCCTGGCGGTGCACGAAAACATCAGCCCCAATATCTTGGCGCTTGATGAAATTGTACCCCGCCCTGACGCTGAACCAAATCACGGTTCCTTTGATCTTCTGGGCCACAGGAGACTAAGGTCTACTCTTTCCCCCCCTCAAAGGGTCACAGGCAATAGCAGGAGATGTGGCGTCCATGGTGCCGGTCGTCCACTCCTCCATATGATCTCTTTATATGAACCAAAGTTTTCACCGCATGTTCTGTTTGAGTGACATCGACTCTCACGTTCCAAGGAAACGAACTGTAATCTTTGTTGCGATTCTATATATACTCGTATGGGACATATATAAATACCTTAGTCATGTATATCCCTATTAATCTACACATCCATGAAATGATTAAATCAAAACAGTGGTAACTCTGATATCAACACCAACACCACTTGGATGCATAAACATTCAGGTGACTTGGTGTATTATTCTCCAGAAATATCTCAAATCTTAAACTATACAAACAACAGCAGTAGTAATGTGAGTTATCATGAATAATGGATCACTTGATACGTTAAGAATAAGAATTACTACCATATATATATATATATATATATATATATATATATATATATATATATATATATATATATATATACAGTGAATGGCGGTGGGAGGAAGTAAAGATGGCTATGGTTGAGAAGAGACGTGCATATGAAGTGTGGCTGCAGAAGAAGGATGAGTTGTCATATGATATATATATATATATATATATATATATATATATATATATATATATATATATATATATATATATCCCATTGGAACCCGGTGTTCGGAATGCTGGACAGAATTGGGATTTTTCAAGTCCTTATAAAGTAGGGAACCCCAGGGTAGGGACCTATGAGCTTCGCGACTATGAGCCGACAGGAGGAGGGCGGTAGGCTTAGTACCCACCCAGTGCCGTGCTCACCCGCCACCCCTGGGATCCAATGGGTTAATGACTGGCACACCTAACAGTCTCTTTAGCCCATTGCAGCCCGGTATCCGGAATACTGGACAGAACTAGGATTTTTCAAGTCCTTATAAAGTAGGTAACCCCAGGGTAGGGACCTGTGAGCTTCGCGACTATGAGCCGACAGGCGGAGGGCAGTACGCTTAGTACCCACCCAGTGCCATGCCTCGCCCGCCACCCCTGGGATCCAATGGGTTAAATATATATATATATATATATATATATATATATATATATATATATATATATATATATATTGGTCATATATATATATATATATATTGGTCATATATATATATATATATATATATATATATATATATATATATATATATATATATTGGTCAGCTACTATCCTTCTGTATCATTTAGGAGATATTCTGATTTGCATATCAAAGGTAACGTGATTTTCTTTCCTAATTTTCGTTTAATCAATGTGTTTTTCCTGTCCGTGTTGAGTTCCGTTTTGTATCTGAAGTTTATGGGGTCCGCACAAGAAAGTGTGAACGTGTTCAAGCAAGCATACTCATTAATATTGTTTTAGCTAATATAAATTAAGAAGTGTGCCATCCCACATGCTTGATAATGCACATTATAAAATGATCCATCTTATTTTAGAATCTGCACACAGTAACTTTATGGGCTTTGGACCCACATGGTATTGCATGGCGGGTGGCACGCTTTACTATTTTTGTCTTAAATTATGCACTTTTGGCTTTATTTAGCAATCATGGTGTATTTTGAGAGAAACCTCCTAAGTAACACCAATTAGTCTTCCACAAACTTTCAAACCTTGTGTTTAGATCTGTAGCAGTTGTAATGGTCCCCGAAATATCACAGTTTTGATGCTGTTTTGTGCACAGTATGGCAGTAGATTTCGAAAGGTCAGTTAAGTAACATCTATTGGTTTGTCTTATGCCTTCCGAAGATGTGCTTAGATTTAGCGCAGCTTTGTCTCCGAAATGACCGATTTGGTGGTGTGTGTGGCATAGGCGAAACTTGACTTTTTTAACGGTGTTCTCACTCTCTTCACTCACACGAAGTTATTCAGCATTTCTTTGCCTAAAGTTAATTGGTCAGTAAACTTCGTAATTGGTCTGAGAGTTTCTGTTTATTCAAAGGGAAATCATAATTTGTTACAGGGTACCTGCCGGCACTTTTGCCAGAGGAGGATTAAACGTTCCTGTGGAAGGGTGCAAGGAATAAGTGTGTTGGGAGAGTTAAATGATTCTTTGATCACGAAGGAGGAAGTGGAGAAGGCAGTAAAGGAGATGAAAACAGGGAAAGCTACAGGTATGGATGGGTGTACTGTGGAATGCCTGAAGGGTGGTGGAGTGACTATTGTTGACTCGTTAGTAAGATTGTTGACTGTGTGTTTTGAGAAAGGTATGGTGCCAATTGACTGGGCAAGTGCTTGTGTGGTCCCGTTGTATAAAGGCAAGGGTGATAAGTATGAATTACTAGCTTTAGGGGTATAAGTCTGTTGAGTGTTGTAGGTAAGGTGTATGGTAGAGTGTTAATTATGAGAGTTAGAGAGAGTACAGAGGGAGTGATTGGTGATGAGCAGTGTAGCTTTAGGAGAGGGAGGGGATGCGTTGATCAGGTGTTTGCTGTGAAACAAGTGTGTGAAAAGTATTTAGCGAAAGGCAAGGATGTGTTTTGGGCATTTATGGATTTAGAGAAAGCGTATGATAGAATTGATAGGGAGGCTTTGTGGACTGTTTTAAGATTGTATGGACTTGATGGTAGGTTACTAAAAGGGGTGAAAAGTCTATCTATCTATCTATTGCCAGACGCCTCAATCCCGTTTGGGGTGGCCACAAACAAATCGCCTCCAAGTCGCCCTGTCCCCCGCCATTTCACTGCCCTGCTCCCAACTCACACCCCCCTCTCTCTTTTACCTCTCCACCCCATCCCTCCAGCTCATCCTCGGCCTCCCCCTCCCTCTTCCCCCCTCCACCTCACTCACATACACTCTCTTCGTTAGTCTTTCACTCTCCATCCTCTCCACATGGCCAAACCACCTCAGTGTGTTCCTCATAACGCTTCCTATCACATCCACATCAACACCACAACGCTTCTTTATATCCGCATTCGTCAGCCTGTCTCTCCATGTGACTCCACAGGCTCCTCTTAAATAACTCATTTCCACTGCTCTCACTCTTGACTTGTGTCCTTCCAACAACGTCCAAGCTTCATTTCCGTACGTTAGACTTGGTATCACAATACTGTCATGTAGTAACTTTTTCACTTCCATGCTCACTTTCCTGTTTCTTATCTATTCTATCTATCTATCTATAGCCCGACGCCCTAATCCCGCAAAGGGTGGCAGCAGACAAAACGCCTCCAAGTCACTCTGTCACCCACTATTTGACTACCCTCCCCCCAACTCACCCCCCCCTCTCTCTTTTACCTCTCCACCCCATCCCTCCAGCTCATCCTCGGCCTCCCCCTCCCTCTTCCCCCCTCCACCTCACTCACATACACTCTCTTCTTTAGTCTTTCACTCTCCATCCTCTCCACATGGCCAAACCACCTCAGTGTGTTCCTCATAACGCTTCCTATCACATCCACATCAACACCACAACGCTCCTTTATATCCGCATTCGTCAGCCTGTCTCTCCATGTGACTCCACAGGCTCCTCTTAAATAACTCATTTCCACTGCTCTCACTCTTGACTTGTGTCCTTCCAACAACGTCCAAGCTTCATTTCCGTACGTTAGACTTGGTATCACAATACTGTCATGTAGTAACTTTTTCACTTCCATGCTCACTTTCCTGTTTCTTATCTATTCTATCTATCTATCTATAGCCCGACGCCCTAATCCCGCAAAGGGTGGCAGCAGACAAAACGCCTCCAAGTCACTCTGTCACCCACTATTTGACTACCCTCCCCCCAACTCACCCCCCCCTCCCTCATATACCTCTCAACTCCATCCCTCCACCTCATCCTCGGTCTACCCCTCCCTCTCCCTCCCTCCACCTCACCTACATACACCCTCTTAGTCAGTCTTTCATTCTCCATTCTCTCCACATGTTCAAACGACCTCAGTGTATTTCTTCTAATCTTTTCAACCACATCCACATCTACCCCACAACGTTCCTTCACTTCTTCATTCGTCAACCTGTCCCTCCACGTCACTCCACATGCTCCTCTCAAGTAACTCATTTCCACTGCTCTCACTCTTGACTTGTTCCCCTCTTGCAAGGTCCACGCCTCGCTTCCATACATCAGGGTAGGGATCACAATACCATCATGCAGTGACTTCTTAACTTCAATACTCACCTCCCTATTTCTCATCACTGCTTTCAGTGTACCAACAACCTTTCTTCCCTGCTGTACCCTTTCACGTACTTCATCCCCCAAAGTTCCATCCTTACTCATCACACTACCCAAGTACTTGAATGCACTCACATTCTCCATATCCTCACCATCCAACCTCACTGCACACTCTGTGACTTCATTCCTCTCAAACACCATAACTTTACTTTTGTTTACATTAACTTTCAGCTTCCTCCTCCTACACACTGTCCCAAATTCATTCACCAAACCTTGCAACTCCCATTCATCTTCACTCAACAACACTGTATCATCAGCAAACAGCAACACCGGAAGCTTCCAAATCTCACCCTCATTCATTAGGCCCAGCCCCACATCCACTGCCCTACCTTGCATCTCCTTTACAACCCCATCCATATATATATCAAACAGCCATGGAGACATCACACACCCCTGTTTCAGTCCCACATTGAGATCAAAGAACTCACTCAGCTCACCATCCACTCGCACCATAGCCCTAGCTCCCTCGTACATACTCTTCACAGCACTTAACAATTTCCCCTCCACTCCATATATTCTTAATACCTTCCACATACCTTGCCTATCTATTCTGTCATAAGCTTTCTCCAAGTCCATGAAGGCAGCATACACTTTCCTTCTTTTCTCTAGATACTTCTCCACTAAACCTCTTAGAACAAATATCTGATCTACACACCCTTTTCCCTTCCTAAATCCCCCTTGTTCTTCTCCAACTAGCTCCTCTGTCATATGCCTAATCCTATCAATGAGTATTCTACCATATATTTTACCAGTCACACTAAGAAGGCAAATACCCCTATGGTTACCACATACTTCTCTCTCCCCTTTTCCTTTGTACAGAGGGAGAATTATACCTGATTTTCAGTCCTCTGGAACCCTTCCCTCTTCCCAAGCCAATCTACACAACTTCCATATCCACTCCATAACAATCTCACCCCCATACCTAAGCATTTCACCACACACTCCATCAATTCCTGGGGCCTTTCCCAGCTTAATCTTCTTCATCGCTTCCACTACTTCCGACCTACTGATCTCTTCCTCCCTCCTCTCATCTCTTCTTCTCCCAGCCATTCCCCAACCACTTATACTCACACTGCTTTCACTCTCTACATTCAACAAATCCTCAAAGTGCTCCTTCCATCTCCTCAATTTCCCTCTCTTCTCCACCAACAATCTATTATTCCTATCTTTCACTCCCCTACTATTTCCCCTTTCACACTGCCTTACTTTCTTTACCTCCTTCCAAAACAATTTCTTACTCTCCCTCCATTTCACACTCAGATTCCTCCCAAACTCTTCATCCACTTTCTTCTTACTCTCCTTCACCAGTCTCTTATCACTGCTTTCAAAGAACCAGCAACCTTTCTTCCCTGCTGTACCCTTTCAAGCACTTCACCCTCCAAACCTCCATCCTTACTCATCACACTACCCAAGTACTTAAACGCACTCACATTTTCCAATTCCTCACCATCCAACCTCGCTATACATTCACTGACTTCACCTCTCTCAAAGACCATCACTTTACTCTTCCCTACATTCACCTTTAGATTCCGTTTCTTACTCTCTCAAACTCATCCACCAAGCCTTGCAGCTCCCCTTCATCTTCACTCAACAACACAGTATCATCTGCAAACAACAGTACAGGGAGTTTCCAAACACTATCCTCTCTCACCAGGGCCACTCCAACATCCACTACCATACCTTGTACCTCTTTTATTACCCCATCCATGTACAGATTGAACAACCATGGAGACATGACATGACACATCCCTGTTTCAAATAGTAGAGCGTGTGTAAGAGTGGGAAATGCTGTGAGTGATTGGTGTCCCGTGAGAGTGGGGCTGCGACAGGGATGTGTGACGTCGCCTTGGTTGTTTAATATTTACATTGATGGTGTTGTAAGGGAGGTGAATGCAAGAGTTTTAGGTGGAGGTCTGAGTCTGGTGAATGTTGATGGTGGAGAGTGGAATCTGAAGCAGCTGCTGTTTGCAGATGATACTGCACTGGTGACTGATTCAGAGGAGAGATTGAGGCAGTTGGCAGAGGAGTTTGGAAGGGTGTGTGAAAGGAGGAAATTGAAAGTAAATGAGAATAAGAGTAAAGTGATGAAGTGTACGAGGTTGATAGATGGTAGGGGGATGAATATAGTTTTGAATGGTGAGTTGCTTGAGGAGGTAGATAGTTTTAAATATCTAGGGTCACATGTTGCTGTGGATGGAAGAATAGATGCAGAAGTGAAGTTTAGAATAAATGAAGTAGGAAAGGTGCTGGGAGGTATGAAAAAAGTGTTTAAATGTCGTTCGCTTAGAATGGATGTAAAGAGAAGGCTGTATGAGGGTGTTGTGGTACCGACTGCGTTATATGGGGCTGAAACATGGAATATGGATGTAGCACAGAGGAAAAGTTTGAATGTAATGGAGGTGAGGTGTCTGAGGAGTATGTGTGGAGTGACGCGTATGGATCGGGTGCGAAATGATGAAGTGAGAAGGAGAACTGGAGTTGTTCGGGAGATGGCTGGTAGAGTTGAGCAGAGGGTTTTGCAATGGTTTGGGCATATGGAGAGAATGGATAATGAGCGATTGGTGAAAAAGATAACTAGATCTGATGTGAGAGGTGTAAGGCTGAGAGGAAGACCACGAATAGGATGGATGGACAGTGTGAAGAGAGCGCTGGATGCGAGAGGGATGTCTGTTGAGCAAGGGAGAGTGGCTGTACGTGACAGAAATAAATGAAGAGAAATTGTGAATGAATAAGTGATGACGCAGCCCTGAGGGGATATTCTCCCGCATTTGGTCTGATCAGTTAGTCAGGTCAGGTGCGGGTAAGGGGATGGGTCTGTTATGATGTGGCAGGGGTAAACCAGTTCTGCTGTCGGGCCCTGCTGCGGATGTCACTGATTGCATTGCGCAGTTGACCCTTGTGCGGTGTGGTGCGGTGAGGATCTGTCCGTTCCCTCCTTCGGGGCTAAGATGCGAATGAATGTGTTTGAATGGATGAGTAAATGGGGAGTGTGTCGTCCTGTCTCGGCTACCTCCCCTTCCTTGGGGGAAGCAGCCTAGGTATATAGATAGATAGATAGTGATAAAGGACTGAGACTACATTGCGTGACAGATGACTAAAGTACTGACTACGTACGATGAAATTTAAGAATGCATAATATAATTAAGAAAAGTTGGTGGTATTTGACAGCTAGATGGAAGTGAACTGCAATACGAGACGAGTAGACTACTGTACTTATGGCAAAGGAGGAAGTAATAACAGTAAAGTATGTTCTCATTATAGTCAGCAGATTTTAGAAATGGATGTTGAACAGAAAAAGAGTCGATGGACATCGGTAGAATTATTACTCTCAGTAGGATGGTTAGCGTTGCAATAAGGTTTGCACTTGGAAGTAATTAGAAACACGTGTACTCACTTGTTAGTGTATACGCCAGCAATCTGGTATACCACACTACGACCTAATTCCTCAAATCTCAATACTGTTTCTGTAATATTATGCCTTCTTAAGTTAATTTCTTTTATTGCGCGATTGTGTCGCATATCAAAGAGTGTTATTGGAATGGTGGGATTACAGGAGTTTGAATACCCTTCACGACCAGACGTCTAACCTAGCCTGAATTACATGAGCCGTCACACACACACACACACACACACACACACACACACACACAGAGTCAACCTAGTGGTTACTAGCAGCAGCAGTGGTAGTAATTGCAAGCAAAGGCTCATCTTAACGTTAAACTGGTTGACTTTAGACTTAAGTTGCTATTCTGCAATTCACCATCCTCCTATCGGAAAATAGGGATGTAGATACGGGAGGTTTGTCCTAACAGAAAGTGGAGCTGCCTGGTTACATCACTGCCACCACACAGAGGTGTCTCTCCAGCACTAGTATCGCTGTCATAACGTCATTATCAGGAACCATTCACAAAACAGATGGAGGAAGAAATCTATTTCAGCTCCAACCATTTTACCACAATAGAACGACAAATAACTGTGAAATACAGTCCAACCCTGTTTGAGTCGAACACAGAGTGAAAGACGACCCGAAGGCAAAGAATCGAGTAAGAAAAATAGTCCCAAGGTAACCACGTCTGAGATGGCACAAAAATAAAAGGACTGCTTGGCAAAAAGTACGAAGTAATGTGCATCCAGAGTGAGGGCAGCTTATAATAAAAATAGGTAGAGTCCTGAGTCAGTCAGTAAAGAGCAGTACCGTAAAAAAAGGAAAGTAAACATTTAACTGACTACGTATAAGACAGTATGCTTGTATTAAGGCTAACAGAAAAGTAAGAGAAAGTCCAAATTCATATTTTTCATTATCATCATCCAAAATCTAAACCAGTCAATGTGAGAAACGATTCACATACAACAAAAGAACACAGAATTAGGAGAACCTTTATAAAGGCCAACCAATCACTGACATATCATCCAAGCAAATATTATCAGTAGCATTATCTATGTAAACATAAACTTAATCATATTAGCAACACGCATCTCTTTCGGAGCCTTGAAGAGTAGCTACATTGAAAAGTTTTGTCCTCACCGGCACAGCCATACACTCACCATAACACATTTTACAAGAGAATATCAGTAACAACAGTTCTGTTGCAATATATGAAACCTTGAAAACCATACTCATCGACAGAGATCACTGTATAATACCAAAACACTGGAAACTATCTGAAGAATAAAGGAATCCATAAATTACTGCACAGTTACTTGTATATCGTACAAACATTGAAATATAAAATCATATCTATAAAAATAAAGGCATGCCTAAAAATCACAAGCATATATGTCAGGCCATATGATCAGTCCAATGCCAAACACTATTCGCCTCTCGTGCCTCCTTTTCTCTGCTGAATTCACAGACGCTGGAATGTGATGTATAGTAATGGACTCAAGTGCATATTATCATCCATCCGTGCCTGACAATTTGCATCTTTGTCCACTACGTCTCATTCAGGCAACTATAACTTCAGCGGTGATAAGTGCAGGAGATGCTTAAGGACTTTTGTAGTTAACCATATAGTACTTCCAGTGTAAGGGAGTGACTTTAACGCTAGAGGTTCACGACCTCACAGTCAATCAGATATCATTCTGGCTTATATCATTCAATAAGAGCATCTCTAACACAAAGGCAGCCTTAATTACTCTACACATCACCATCATCAAACCCGTCTGTACACATTATCTACAATCTGAGGGAGTGTCTCTTGTATAATGTAAAATATCCTTGGCAACAAAATCATTTGCATATCTAGGCAAACAAAAAATGAAACAAAATAAATACAAGCAACTGTAACCGTAAATGGATCATAGCTAACCATATGTGTCGGTGTCAGGCCATTGCATCGTCGGAAATACTTAGCCTACATATTTTACTGCTTAATTATGGCATATTCATCACTATCTTCCACGACGCATCATGTCAAACAGAATCATATGTAGTCCTCTGTGCAATGAAACATTCAAAACCTCTCTTAGGTTATCAATAGTAGCCAGCAGAATAATGAGTAGGAGACGTGAAATAATAGGGGTATGTTTGTCCCTGGTTGTGCAATATCTGTGTAAGCATGAAGGCAGCCACAATAACTGCACGCATCTCCATCAGGCCATTGTTCAATCGGCGGCAAAAGTTCGGTTAAGATCTACTCTATTCAAATTCTCACTATCCTCTGCTAGCTACAGTTCTTAAGCTAAGAGAGGCTAGCAGTGTTCCTCTACCTATAGGCTATTTTCTTTGATAAAGTGAAGCAGGAAGGAAAGTGTCAGACATCCCTAAGCCTTTTGTCCTATGACGTAATTGAAAGTTCGTCCTTGATACCTCCAGATGAGTTTGTTCAACTAAAGATAAATTTTTCGAACAGTAAGTGTAGATAAAATACATATTTGAACATGCCCCTACCGGAGTTCTCTCATAGAAACTGAAAACACTCGATTAGCAGCAAGAATAAAATAAAGAGGCACAACAAAACTATGCATCCCCAAGCAACAACAGATAACTCTATGAATCATAGAGACTCAAAGCAAGCGCTTATAAAACAAATATTTGCACCAAAATAGTTTTGCGTAATCGATTGCAGACCAGTGCATTCGACTGGATCATTATCTTCGTCATTATCATGATCATCATCATCATCAGGGGAATAAAGGAGACAGTTGTTATGTAGACACACTGGAATAGTTCGAACTATTACCCCGACTGTACAATAGGTATAGTGTGAGGGAATGCGTACAAAGGCAAGAGGAGGTGGTGGCTTAGCATGCCTGGCGGTGTGCAATACCGGCCACCACCATCAGCCCTGATGACCACACTCCATCACAATACTAGCCTAATTCACCTTCACCTCCACTCACGCCTACATTACCAACGTGCCGACTCCACCAACTCTCTCTCTCTCTCTCTCTCTCTCTCTCTCTCTCTCTCGATTCAGTTGATGTCTTTTATATATTCAACGTATTTATGAATGAAATGCTACAGTGAGTTTGAAATGAATTTCGTAGATGAATCATAATTATTTTTATATGAACTGTGCATCTAAATATTTAGGTTAAAAGTGGACTCAAATGTCTTAGGAATTCTAGGTGTTCAATGCACTGAGAACGGTCACCATTATGCAAGAAAATTTTTTTAGACAATAACCTTCAGTCTAATAAATGATAATGGGTAGGTAGGCGCATAATAACTAAAAACGTTGCATATGAAGGGAGATAGCACAGACGCACAGTCTTAACCACTGAGGCCGGGGATGACATTTTCATTAAATTCTTGCCACCTCCCTCCATGTACAGCTCCGTTCAGAAGTTCGTACTACACCCAATATGGAAGGCGCTAGTATCGGCCCCTCCTTCCCGGACGACAGGATACAGCTTCGAACCTCCCACGAGCAGCCAGAATTTAGCCAGTATCAAAGCAGTGTCATTTGCTCACCGACTGTTAAATGAAATGAAAATTTTATTTTCATGCTTGTAGATATCAGTCAATCATACTGCTGATTAAATGATGAAAGTATGCTTCTATTTGCTTGCCTTAAAAAGTATAATACCGTACTAATAGCAGAAATGCACATAACGGAATATAACAAGGTCGGCTATGAATCAATGTGCGTATGCGATCTAGTGAGTTATCCCATGCATTACTGTAATCCCTAGACATGGGCAGTATTTCAGCTAACCATCGTAGCTGAATATCTATGAACAGTTCTACCGCTTCAAGGAAAATCCAAGTAGCTAAAAATAATTTGTATGCAGTCAAGATATTCAAACATTTACGAAGTATCTGAACAGCTAAAACTCATGTTCATACTCAAAACTAGATGAAGACGATTGGTGAAGTCTAAGGAATAATGGAAATCATATGTTTGAAGGTGAAGTAGCTTACATGATGTTTCCTCTACCAAACCGTCGGTCTCTCTCTCTCTCTCTCTCTCTCTCTCTCTCTGGGGTGTGGGAGGGGGGGTTTAACCGAGGTGTTTTGGCTATCCTGTGCTCAAAGGCGAAATCAGTACCTTCACGTGCCCCACCCAGTCGACATGAATCGGCGAGACGATGGATTATTGCTTAGAAGTTATTTTATTGCTCTACGTGATAATAGCTTTTCCATCAGGGCAATAGCGCATTAACTTGGCCTCACTACAAAAACTGTGATGAACTGGATAAAGAGATGGGAGGAGAGTGGCAACCTTTAGAACCAACGTAAGTCATGTCTTTTGTATCACTGTAGTGTTATACTAATAAAGAATAACAGTGAACAGTAGCTGACCAATATTCCAGTGTTAATAGAAACTAAAACTAGTTCTCAGTCCCTATGGAAGACTTCAGTGAAAATAGCTATATACAGTGGCGTAGAAAGGGGGTGGGAGTGGGGTTGCAACCTTCTCGAGCATCAGTTTCTGGGAGGATGGTAAAATTTCATCCTGAATATATAATCAACTTTCCCATTTTACTTTTTGACGTGGTGTGGGTGACTAATGTAAAGTATCTGCAAAAGGTGTAAAAACAGTAATAATAAAATTATTATGCAGTAGTTCCATGGCCAGATATTCAGGAGTATTTCCATGGCCAGACATCCCCAACATTACATCCACAGTTACTAGCGGCTGCCAGAGCCAGTGGGAGGCGGCATGCACGGTGGCTTCTGTTGTTTTTCTCACGTCCGCACACCTCATACCAGAATATTCATCATGTATGGTAAGTTCATGATTTACATGCCGTATATAATGTTCCGTGATAGCAAACCAATGTTTGCTGAACTTTGTCTTGGTGTGTCACAAAATATCAGAGTTCTGTTCAGTGATGCGTTGTCCACACAGTGTGTGTGTGAGGCGGGAGTAATGTGTGTGAGGATGTGTGTGGGGCGAGAGGATGTGTGTGGGGCGATGTGTATGTGTGTATGTAGGGGGGGATGTGTGTGTTTGGGGGGTGGGATGTGGGAGTGTGTGTGGGGATGTGGGAGTGTGTGTGGGGATGTGGGAGTGTGTGTGGGGATGTGGGAGTGTGTGTGGGGATGTGGGAGTGTGTGTGGGGATGTGGGAGTGTGTGTGGGGATGTGGGAGTGTGTGGGGGGATGTGGGAGTGTGTGGGGGGACGTGGGAGTGTGTGGCGGGATGTGGGAGTGTGGGGGGGGATGGAGTGAGGGGGACGTGGGAATGTTGGGGGGACGTGGGAGTGTGTGGGGGGATGTGAGAGTGTGTGGGGGGACGTGGGAGTGTGTGGGGGGATGTGGGAGTGTGTGGGGGGATGTGGGAGTGTGTGGGGGGATGTGGGAGTGTGTGGGGGGATGTGGGAGTGTGGGGGGATGTGGGAGTGTGGGGGGGATGGGGGAGTGTGGGGGGGATGGGGGAGTATGTGGGGAGATGGGGGAGTATGTGGGGGGATGTGGGAGTGTGTGGGGATATGGGAGTGAGTGTTGGGATATGGGAGTGAGTGTGGGGATATGGGAATGTGTGTGGGGATGTGGGAGTGAGTGGGGGGACGTGGGAGTGTGTGGGGGGACATGGGAGTGTGTAGGGGGATGTGGGAAGGGATGTGAGTGTATGGGTGTATGTGTGTGTGTGTGTGTGTGCATGTGTACGGGTGTACTCGTATGTGTATGGGTGTATATGTATGGGTGTGGCTGTGTGGGTGTGGGTATGTCTGGGTGTGGGTGTAGTGTATCTGGGTGTATCTGGCTGTGGGTGTGGGTGTGTGTGGGTGTGGATGTGTCTGTGTGTCTGGGTGTGGGTGTGTTTTGGTGTGGGTGTGTCTGGATGTCGGTGTGTCTGGGCGTGGGTGTGTCTGGGCATGGGTGTGTCTGGGCGTGGGTGTGTCTGGGCGTGGGTGTGTCTGGGCGTGGGTATGACTGGACGTGGGTATGACTGGGCGTGGGTATGACTGGGCGTGGGTATGACTGGGCGTGGGTGTGACTGGGCGTGGGTGTGTGTGGGCGTGGGTGTGTGTGTGGGCGTGGGTGTGTGGGCGTGGGTGGGTGTGGGCGTGGGTGGGTGTGGGCGTGGGTGTGTGTGGGCGTGGGTGTGTGTGGGCGTGGGTGTGTGTGGGCGTGGGTGTGTCTGGGCGTGGATGTGTCTGGGCGTGGGTCTGTCTGGGTGTGGGTGTGTGTGGGTGTAGGTGTTTCTGAATGTGGGTGTGTCTGTGTCTGGGTATGGGTGTGTCTGTGTGTGTTTGTGGGTGTGTAAGTAAGTAAGTAAGTAAATGTTTATTGCTTTATAGTCATACATCCATGTAGGCTATACATTTGAATATTACATAACAAGCAACGGTCTGTCGAGCCTAAGCTCCCTGACAGACATTTTTATAAATACTATATATAAATTGTGGTTGCTTTAGTTGGATATACCAGCTACAATCGTATGTGTATCAGAAAAAAAAGTAAAATATTTAAATATAAACTACCTTATGATTATCGGAAATATACATGAATACACTCATACATATATACATACATACATTCATAAATAAATACATATACATCGATATACATACACACATATACTTTTACATATATATTGTACATCCATATTCTCACATACACACATGTGCACATATACAGTATACCCACATACATATACACATACACTTACATATACATACATACACATAGACACACCATCCATCCATCCATTGCCAGACGCCATGTATCCCAAACGGGGTGGTCAAGGGCTTAGAGTTAATTGCTTTACAGGGAGGAGCACCAATCCTCCACCAACCCCACTTGACACACATACACATATATACACACTTACATATACATATACATACACACACACACACACACACACATATACATATACATATATACACACATATACATATACATACACACACATACATATACATATATACACACATATACATAATACATAGACATACACATATACCCACATACATACATACACATACATACATACATAATGTACATATATATATATATATATTCTCAAAACACACATACACACACACACACACACACACAGCTACACATTTACATTCACACACATACACATACTATGCATTAATTGTACCACTCCTGGTGTGGTTGTGAGCGGACGTGCCTCTGGGGTGCTCCTCTACCTTTAGCTTGGCAAGTGTTTTCCAAGATCTTGGCTTTTCCTCACACTTTAGAAGCAATATATTGGAGTTCTAAGAAGTGTGAATCTCCTTAACCCCTACACCGCGGGCATGTTTACCAATGTTTTGTGTGTCCCGCGGGGTTATTCGGGCTCCGACAGACTCTCAAAAATATTTGCCAAAAATCAGTTATTAGTCCTAGAATGTGCTTATGGTACATACCTTCAGCTTTCTCCTGGAATGTTTGTTGAGCCTTCATCGGTTACCGTAGGACTTGTGGAGACCTCTGAAGTTGGGTAAAGAAGTCTCCACTTTACACTTCCCGAAAACCCGTAATATGATTACCACAGCCAGATATAAACACTGTAAACACTACCCTATGATTTTCAAGTAGTTTGGGATCCATACTCCAAAAAAAACACTGTGAAAGCAATGGAAATTACGAGCGCGTCTGATCGTCGCACTTGCGCTAGTTCGCTCTTGGTACTCTGTCATTTATTATTCATAAAACCGCTCACACTTTATATTTCTGTTACTATATCACATTTATATATATCTGGAGTCTTTCTCCATAAGTTTCCTTCAGTAGTATTAGTTTATTGTCACTGAAGTCATTCAATTTTTCATTCAGTAAAATACGTAGAGAGCCACGGATTCACTTTCACTGTTATAACATAAAGTATTTGTACTCATATTCTTATATTACTAATTACTTACATTACTATTTACATTTTCTATTCTATTTTCAATATTTACCCTTCTGTTTTACTTACACTATGTTATTCACTGTCACTTTCAGTAAGATAAAACTATAATACACTGTTCAATCATATGTACTGAACATCCACTGCTTTCACTTGCTATTTACACATTATTTACACATTATTCTCCTTTCACACTTGCACTGTTAGAACTGCTTCTGGCTGTGGTAATCAAAGAAGCAGGTAACACAGAAGGGAACCTGGCACTCAGCGCACTGCCAAGAGGTGCGTTTGTGCTCAGGTGTGTGGCGGATGGTATGTGCACACACCTGACACCTGCGAATCGCAGCCTTCCTTTTCCCTGTGGCAGGCATTAGCTCCAGTCTGTGCCGATCCATATAGGCCTTCTGCTCAAGTCGGTCGGGAAGTGTTACTAGATGGCGCCTTGGAGTTGCTGCTGTCACCCTACCATATCTTTCCAGCAGCTGCTGAACACAAGTCCTGGCGAACAACCTCAGGGAGAAGGACTTGGGTGGCTTGACCTTCATCTTGTACAGGATGAAGGCGTTCAGCACCGTCATATCTATGAGATGCAGAAAAACTTTCCTGTACTACCTAATATTCTTCCTGAGGCAGTCAATCTCACCAATCATCATGTCGGACTTGTCCACCAGCCGCATGTTGATATTGTAGTCCAACACAGCATCAGGTTTCATCACAGGTTCGCCTGTCCTACGGTCGACCTTTCCACTGTCTATCATCTCCCCCTTATGTACGGTGGTGAGCATGTGCACGACCCTCTTGTCATGCCACCGTATTGCCAGCAACGTCTCAGACTTGCGTAGGTGCATGTCTCCTCGCTGCGAGGTTCCTGCCTCTGTGAATTTAGGGAAGTGGGCACGATTACTTTTGACAGTGCCGCAGGAGCCAATGCCGTGCTCAGAAAGGTATTTGGCAAGTTTCGGTGCTGTATAGCAGTTGTCTGTATACAGCACATGATTCCCACCAAAATACTTTTCAAGGAGCACTTTCACTACACAGCCTGAGAAGCCAAGGGGGTGTTTTATCCAGATAGACAGTGCTGGCTGAATAAATGACGAAGTCAAGGATGTACCCCGTCTTACAGTCGCACAGTACAAAGAACTTAATTCCAAAGCGATGGCGTTTGCTTGGAATGTACTGAACAAACCGAAGACGTCCTCTGAACAAAACTAAGGATTCGTCAATGACAACCTTCTGAAAGGGGTGGAAGAATGACATAAACTTATCCTTCATTCTGCTCAGAATCTCCTGGACCTTGCAGAGTGGGTCGGTTTGGGAAGGTACATCGTTGTCGGCAAAGTGCAGGTTTCCCATGATGTTCCGGAAGTGATCTCTGGCCATGTACTTATTGAAGGTGGATGAGGGTAGTAAGGGGTCCATGGACCAGTGTTCTTCCAACTCATGCTTCTTGGAGTGTGGCATGAGAAGCATGAGGGCAAAGAACAGATACAGCTCCTGCACTCCCAGCATGGACCATTGTTGCATCTTGGCTGCATCTATACCACTTGCAGCACGTTGTGATTCATACCTGTTGGTCTCATCACATATGTGCTGCATGACTTCGTCATCTAGGAAGGCCAAAAGGTAGTCCACACACTCAGTATTATCGTCAATAGTGAAGGCAGGGTGAACTCCTGAGGAGCTCTCATCAAACACTAAATGTTCAGGCACAAAATCGGACCCTTCCATCCACACGAAAGCGTCCAGGATTCCCTGTCGTGGCGGTGTAGGGTGGGTGGTGATGGTGGTGGTGGGTGGCTGTGAGGCAGATTTATCTGGTTCAAGGTCACTCACACTGACCCTGGGTTGCCATACAGCACTAGCAGCCCTTACCCTACTACCAACTCTACTTTTACAAGTCCTGGATTTACCTCTTCCTCTACGGCCTGCCTTCACTGTTGATACTGGTGGTGACCCCGACGACGAAGACTCTGGAGATAACTCAGCCGATGATGAGGAAGAAATGAGTGAAGTGGGGCTTGGGGAATGGGGAGGTGAATCAACTCGGGACTCATGGCGGGCTGGGTCATGCGGAGCCATTGTTCTGGGGCTAACACGCCTCCTTTTCACTCCCTTCCCAAATTCCTTGCCTTGCTGCACTAACGGCTCCTTTCCCTTGGAGCTAGAGACTACTTCCGACACTGAAGCACTCGTACTAGCACTTTCTGGCACGATTACCTTACCCGGCTCATCACACGATTCACCTGAATCGTCAAAATCACTGTCCATCATCATCATGGACAATTCTGCTAGTTCACGTGCCACTGCAAAGTCACTAAGTCCTTTCCTGCTTCCCTCACTACTTTTCTTGGGGGTAGAGGTCACAGGGCCCTTTGCAATGGGCGCAGAAGCGGCAGAAATGGCTGGGCCCGAGTGTGACATGGTTTGACTACAGCAGAGGACAAGGAACTAAATGCCGCGGCTTATCTGAGAAGGCAAGGGTTGACATTGACACTGAAGCTGACTGCTGCTAACTTACATGCTATTTATAGGTAGAAAATCTCGGTAATACATAAAGAAATAGGTAGTTCCAGGTGAATGTAAATGTCACTTAGGCTTCTCCCTTCCTTTCTGATATATATTTTTATTACAGACATCGATTACAAGGCATAATTCAAAGGGGAAATTACCGTGGTAATGTAGCGAATGAATGCACGTGAGGTGTTGTCAGGTGATAATTAGCCAATTCCTGGTGTATAACACTATCACTTACCTTATTTTTTTTTTTTGTATATATTATTTTGTATAAGTATAGGGCATAGGGCTTATTTCAATGGATGAAATCTGAGGAAAAATCTGGGGGAAATTTGCTTAGCACAGCGCGGCATGGGAGGTGAGAGGACAGGGTAATGGAGGGCAGGTAGGGAGGGGAGTCATGAAGGGGGTAAAATCGCTAAAATGTCAACAATGGATGGGAGTACAAATGAGATTTGGAGTGCTGACTAGTGTTGGACATTGGCAGTACTGATAGATGATACAAGCCACCACTTGAGAGCCCGGGATAATTCAAAATAACACAGAATCACAAAAGTGACGCCCCGCGGTATGATCCATTGTGGCCGAGTGTCACGAAAGTGACGCCCTGCGGTTAAGGGGTTAAAACAACGGCAATGGATTTAGATGCTATCAAAGTGCTCTTTGAAGCACAAGACCGGACATTTCGGACAGCTATGGACATTATCGTCGAACAACTGAAGTCCAGAATTCAGACAATGGAAGGAACAATTGCTGACCTGATCAAGAGTTTGGAGTTCACCCAGGCCGAAGTGTTAGATTATAAAGGTGAAATAAAATTACTTCGGAAGTCAGACAATGAAAAGAAAACTATAACTGAAGGTTTAAAAACAAGAATTGATGAACTCGAAAGACGTCTAAACTATCAAGAAGACTACAGTCGATGTAACAACTTACGAATGACTGGGATTCAGGAACAGCCAGGTGAAACTTGTGAACAAACACCCGCAACGGTAATGAAGCTATTGGAAGAGAAGCTTCAACTACCTACAATGAATCTAGAACGTGCACACTGAGTAGGACCAGTTGATCACTCCCGTCCTCGAACATTTGTTGTAAGATTCAGCAATTTTGGGGATCGTGAAGCAGTGATGAGACATGCCAGGAAACTCAAGGGTACAGGAATATACATTAATGAGGACCTTTGTTCGGCACCCCAGGAAATAAAGAAGAATCATATTCACCTGTTGAGGCAAGCAAGACAAGAAGGAAAATTGGCGTTCTTTAAATATACCAAATTAATAATAAAGGAGAAGAGTGGTCAACAATCATTATCAGTGGGAGGGGGAGGCTGCTCTACCTCCGGCGGTGGGGGTAACTCGACAGAGTCGGACGGCAGGTTTGGTGGTTCTGTGACAGTGGGAAGTGCTCGGGTACCTGACAGCGGAACACCTTCAGGGACAACTTTGAGCACAGGAGGTAAGGGAGCAGCTGCAGCATGTGCTGTCGACTTTGCGTCTGATGGTGTCAATAGTGTGATAGCTTTGACTGCTGATTCTTCACACACAATACCAGAAGACTCTAATGGTGCCACTGCTGCCGCGGCTCCGGGAAAGGCTGGTGATAAGGTCTCCAGTGAAACTGCTGGTGACCTGGCAGAGGCTGGTGGCGCTAAACAGCGGCAGGGAAGGAACGTCAGAGAACGCAAGAGGAAATAGATAAGTTACTGCTCTAACTGAAACTTTTGATCAATTTATATCCATAGAATTTACCAAAATAGGTTTTGCTGAAGAATTACCTTTTGCCAATGCAAGTGATGATGAATTATATACTATTCTAAATAATCCAAGTTTAGTGAGCTGCATCAACGATTCCCATAACTTGGAATTCGATTCCTTTATTATACATGAAGATAAATATAACAATGACTTAGATATCAATAAATTATACACCCACCTAAGACACCTAAATATTCCAAAATCAAAATATATCTACGTCTACGACCTAGACCTGCCTAGTAATAACAATACTTTTACAATATCAAGGATGAATATACGATCAATTCCAAAAAACCTTCTACACTTTACTGAAACTGTCTTGTATAATGAATGTAAAGAGATAAATATTCTTGGTTTTACAGAAATAAGGTTAGACCCACATCTTGCTCCACTCTATGAAATATCAGGGTACAATATGTTTACAAACTCTAGAAATAAGTACGGTGGAGGTGTAGCAATATATATTTCAACTGACTATCTTTCGTTAGTACAGAAAAAATTCTCATTAATGGAGTCTTTTATAGAATGTAAAGGTGTTGAATCTGTTATTATGAATAAAAAGTCGTTATTCATATGTATCTATAGGCCTCCAAGTGGTAATGTTTACAGCTTTCTAAATTCGATGTCAGAAATTCTTTCCTTAGCCCATGATAAACAATACCAAGGGATTTACATATTAGGGGATTTTAATTTGGATTTGTTGAAGAGTAATGACAACTCTGTTTCTGAGTTTATCAATGTGATGTATTCGTTTTCTTTATTTCCCGTAATAACAAAGCCGACAAGAGTAACTGACATGTCGGCCACACTTATAGATCACATTTGGACAACACAAGTAGAATTCAGTATTGGTAACTATATAATACAAACAGACATTACTGATCACTCCCCAGTAATCTCTCAGTTTAAATATATTCATGGAACTCCTGATGTTATTTATTCCATTAATAAGAGAATGATAACATCTTCTGCACTAGAGCGCTTCAAATATGACCTTGTCCATGTAAATTGGATTAATGTATTAACATCAATCTGTCCCAATAACTCATATAGCATATTTAATAATATATATAATACATTATATCAAAAACATTTTCCATTGAGAATGGTTCGTGTAAACAGAAATTTTGAAATTACTCCATATATAACAACGGCTTTAAAAAACAGCATTAAAGAAAGAAATAGATTAGAGAGACTGGCAAAAAAATGGCCACTGACCTATGGTGAAAAATGTCGACAATACAGAAACAAACTGACATCAACTTTAAGAGCAGCAAAGAATAAGTATTACAAAGATTTATTGAAAGAAAGTCAAGGAAATCCTAAATCCCAGTGGAAAGCTATAAATTCAGTACTTGGTAGAACAAACAACTTTACCTCTGTGCACCCTAATGAATTAAAGCCTCCTAGCTTTGACACGTCTACCTTATTTAATGAACATTTTTTAAAAATCTGTAACATAGAATCAGCTGGGATGGAAAACAACCATAACAGGTACTTAAATAACTCTCCTGATTTTTCAATATACTTACCTCCAGCACAACAGACTGATGTTGAAAATTACCTGAATGCTTTAAAGTCTGCTGCTCCAGGTTATGATGATATATCCCCCAAAGTTTTAAGCTATACATCAGATGTAATATCTAAACCTTTGACTCATATAATCAACCTTACATTGAAAACAAGTGTGTTTCCTGATCACTTAAAAAAGGCCAAAATTATTCCTACATATAAGACAGGTAGCAGAAGTGATATTAATAATTATCGCCCAATCTCTATACTACCAGCTTTCAGTAAAATATTTGAAAAAGTAATTGCTGTTAGATTAATACATTACCTTGAGGAAAATAACCTACTGTCTGAATACCAACATGGGTTTCGTACAGATCGATCAACAGAATCTGCAATATTACAGTTTGTTAACAATGTTTATAAGTTCTTAGAAGGAAAGTATTATGTAGTTGGGGTATTTAATGACTTATCGAAAGCTTATGACACATTAGATCACAAAATTCTAACTGATAAGTTGGAACATATTGGAATAAGAGGTGTCCCACTAAAACTATTTCATAGTTATCTCAGTAATAGAATGCAATATGTTTTTTGTAACAATAATTTCTCGCCATTTAAATCATTATCAAAAGGTGTACCACAAGGGCCTATCCTTGGGCCACTTCTTTTTCTAATATACATTAATGATATAGTAAATGCCAGCACAAAATTTAAGTTTACGATATATGCTGATGATACTAATCTCTTGTTAGCAGACAAAAATATAAATTACCTACAATCAAACTTGCTCTTGGAATTCAATTTAATAAATGAATGGATAAAATCTAATAAATTAAAGCTTCATGTATCTAAAACAAAATATATTTTCTTGAAAAACCGATCAGTAAAAAATTCTTTGCCACCATTACTACTTGATGGTGAAACTATACAAAATGTCAGTAAAATAAAATTTCTTGGTATACTCATAGATGAGAATTTAAATTACAAATATCATATAGATGAAATATGTTTAAAGTTATGCAAAGTATGTGGTGTATTATACAAAGTCCGTTATAATCTAACAACAGAGGCTATGGTCAGCATTTATTATACACTACGCTATCCTTACCTCATGTACTGTGTATCCATGTGGGCATGTACTTGGCCCTCATTTTTGAACAAAATAATAGTAGCTCAGAAAAAATTTTTAAGATGTATATATTTTTTAGGTAAATTCAATTCAACAACCCCAATATTTTCAAATACAAAATTGTTGAACTTTGAAAATATTCATTAGTATTTTACATTACTACTGATGTATAAGACCTTAAGAGTCTATGTAGGGAATGAAATATTTAAGTTTGTAGAAAACCCACATAATACTCATAGTAATAGCATTAATTTATGCTCTCCACAATTTAGAACAACCCTCTTCAAGAACAGTATAATATCTTTCGGCCCTCAACTATTTAATGGCTTATCAATAGATAAAAAAAATTCTCCTTAAGTCAAGTAATATCCTAACATTTAAAATGGAAATGAAAAATTATTTGTTAGGTCAGCAATACATACAATACACATAATTTTGTAATAATTTAAGGTAGAACAAAAGCACCATATGTTAAGATACATTTAATGCATATTATGTGTATGTGTGTGAATGTAAATGTGTAAATGTGTGTGTCTGTGTGTGGGTGTGGGTGTGTCTGGGTGTGGGTGTATCTGTGTCTGGGTGTGGGTGTGTATGTCTGGGTGTGTGTGTGTGTCTGTGTCTGGATGTGTGTGTGGGTCTGGGTGTGGGTGCATCTGTCTGGGTGTGGTTGTGTCTGGGTCTGGGTGTGGGTGTGTCTGGGTGTGGGTGTGTCTGGGTGTGGGTGTGTCAGGGTCTCGGTGTCTGTGTCTGGGTCACGGTGTGTCTGTGTCTGGGTGTGGGTATGTCTGTATCTGGGTATGGGTATGTCTGTGTCTGTGTCTGGTATGTCTGTGTCTGGGACTCGGTGTGTCTGGGTTTGGGCCTGGGTATGTCTGGGTCTGGGCATGTCTGGGTCTGGGTCTGGTCTGGGTGTGTCTGTGTCTGGGTCTGAGTGTTTGGATGTGGGTGTGTATTTTCTTGAAACTCTTTGTATGGCATAAGGGCAAGAGTAAGGGCATTGGAAATGGGACTCATTTGGAATGTGTGTGGCGTGCCTAAAGTGGGTTGAATAATGAATAATATGAATTGAGATATTGCTGGTGTGGCGAAGCTTGTATATAGCAAGCATATATAGCTGGTATGGTCATGAAGAGAGATTGGATCTTGATAAGGTGGTGGAAAAGTAAATTCGAGTTTGAAAGTGGGCAGAGGTTTGGATGTTGTAGTTGTTGTTTTTGCAACCTCAGATTCATCTCGTTGCGATCCCAACGGAAATCAGAAGCTTCTACCGGACGCTTCCATAAGTCTTTGATTGAGGTTATATTGAAAGACTGTGTTGTAATAGTGTTGTGCATGTGGTGAATAAATGTCTTGTGGTGTGGGGGGCTGCCTTGCAGTGTGGGCAAAGTAACCTGAGTTTTATTTTGTATCGGTACCGTAGCAGGAAACGGTGGTGACCACATCGCAGTCTGACTATACTCATTTTTTTTTTTTTATTGAGGAGAAGATGCACTTGACAGGTTGGTGAAGATTGGCTGGATGAGACATGTCCGAATAACTTCGTTGTATTTAAGATAATTACCAAGTAATGTGACATTACCTGGTAATTATTTGAAATACAAGGATGTTATTCGGACATGTTGCATTCAACTAATTATCACCAACCTGTCAAGTGCTTCTTCGCCCCTATAAAAAAAAAAAAATTGCGTGTAGGTGTGCTCATGTCTCTCTGGGTAGGGAACTTTCTGAGGGGTGTATGTATGTCTGGTGGTGGCTCACGATGGATGATGTTTGGCTGAAGGGTTTGGATGGCTATGGTGGCTAATAGCTATGTGTTTATGCACTGCATGTGTCTGTAATCTGTAGTGTTTGGTGATCTGTGATATGTATTGTTGGGATGAGAAGGGAGTATGTCGCCAAGATACTCTGTGTAGTACTGAGGAGTTGTTCGTTTGTTTGTTTTTGGATGGCGGTGATGCAACATGAAAGTGCAAGGGTGAGATGGGCATTGAGCTGAAGCAACTAACTGTGTGCCTCTGGTATTCATATGATCTTTGAAAATATTTTTGCTTCTTGATGAAAATGATCTATAATTATGATTTGGATACATACTGTACTTATTCTTACGGCTTTGTTTTGTGTTTCTTGAAGCTTATCCATGTCAGACCAAAGTATGCGGATTACATACACTTTCCAGGTTTAAAACATATTGGGCTGAGTTATAATCGTTCGTCTCATCTCTGCTGAATCCCTTCGGCCTCTGTCTGTCTGTCTGTCTGTCTGTCTGTGTCTGTCTGTCTGTCTGTGTCTGTCTGTCTGTGTCTGTCTGTCTGTCTGTGTCTGTGTCTGTCTGTGTCTGTCTGTGTCTGTGTCTGTCTGTGTCTGTGTCTGTCTGTGTCTGTCTGTGTCTGTGTCTGTGTCTGTGTCTGTCTGTCTGTCTGTCTGTCTGTGTCTCTCTCTCTCTCTCTCTCTCTCTCTCTCTCTCCACTCACACGCATACACACACACACCACTGTTCCTCTGAATTCTCTGCTTGCATCTCTCCCCCATTATGACGGAAACGAGACGCCAGCCTTGCCACTCCCTCTCACCCACTCTGCAATGCAACATTTAACTGTCTTTCTTGTATACGACTGATTATGTGTTGAAATGTCTTAGTATGTCTTTTTCCAATGCATAGTGCCCCATTATTTCAAATGCAATGTGTCCAGGCATCTCAGGGAAGTGGATATTTGTGTATTTACGTTCCTTTGAAAGGAACTGACAGGGTTTTGATATATGACAGTCACATACAAATCAGTTCTAATTATTAACGGTACGAAACTTCAATTCCCATCTCTTGATGTAGCTGTTCATGTTGTTGTTAAGTAACCCTGGTCTGTTTGGTCGAGCAGAGCCAAGAACCGCAGGCAAGCTATCGCCTCTGCAGGGTTGTCCCATGCAGTGATGGGGTGAAACTAGGATATCTGGCCTTGAACTGCATTTACTCTCGCAACGCCTCTAGCTTTATTGGCAGCAGTTTGTTAGTACAACAATGTTCCCTTATAACAGTATTTTCTTATCAAAAATAATTTATTTTAACACAAATATACATAAAGTTTTTCCAACCTAGACTTTCAGCGTTGATTTTTATTAGTGCCATATTTAGTAATAGTGAATACTTTCTGGTGTGAAAGGACGGGAACCCCCTCGAAGAACCACTTAGGCTGAAGATGCTGCTATTGTCTCAGCAGCACCTCTTACGCACGCGGTGGCCATAAGGGACAGTCTTCATAGAGGTGTCCGTGCTGACTGTCAAGCGAAGGCTGCATTACGTTGGCATACAATATAGAATTCCAGAAATGAAGGAACGCCTGATGCAACATCACAGAGGGGGGAGGTTAGCCTTTAGTCAACGCCACTCCCAGGAAAACCCAGGCTTTTGGTCATCAGTCATTTTCATGGATGAGAAGTGTTTCTCCTCCACCTCACATGGCAGGATTCATTGCTGGAGCAGAAACAACACCAGGTATATGATATTGCCATTTTATTACTGATAAAATTCCCTATTCTTATTGTCCCCCTCCAGGCTCTGTCTTTGTTGCAGTCATCTGTTTTCTATCCACCTCTCTTTTACAATAGCTAACAGATATTCAGACCTTCATGTATGGAACAGGTCAACTATAAAACTCTTCCGCAGCCTGCATACCCCTCCGTCCTTGATCTCCAGTCTTCTAAAGGCAATATGACCAGGCATCTAAAATAATCAGGAGCCCTTATTATGGTCTTATTCCATTCAGATTGTCCTGGAAGAAGATACGGTAAGATTCCTTCTAGTCTTTGCTTCTGTTTTCATTGTATAAAGATAATAATGCCAAAAAAATTGTGATGAATGAGTTCTAAATAACGTAAGGTTAGACAGGGGGACATGTCATCAACTAATATTCTGTCTAATGGCTGCAACAATAAAAAATTAACATATATTTCACATGCAGATACGAGAGGGTCTGTCATAAAGACTTTGTAGTTACTTGTAGAGAAGTATATTTTAGACTTGTGGTCGAGCGGCTTTTATATCTTGTAGTAGTTTCCCCACCAGATGTCATGTAGTGACGGGAGAGGTAAAGAATAGTATGGGACTATTTTTATTTGTCTTAGAAATATTAAACAGGTTTCTCACATGGAAAGAGTATAAGTCCCGGGTAGCTACCTCCCTGTCTCGCTATCTCTCTCTCTCTCTCTGTCTAAGGCTAATCTCCGTCTCGACCTCTCTCTAGGGTCGCTTGTCTCCTACCTAGCCTGTTCGGTGGCTAATCTCCGTCTCGACCTCTCTCTAGGGTCGCTTGTCTCCTTCTACCTAGCCTGTTCGGTGGCTAATCTCCGTCTGAGCTCTCTTTCCTAAATTCTGGTGTAGCAGGGGTGTGTCACGTGTGTTCCTCGTGGGTCTTTGTTCACGAGAGGACTGCTGACAGCTAACTGCATCATCTCCTTACTGGCCGCTGTCGTCAGCTTTCCTCAGTGTAAGCATGTTTAGCATTGCTCGATTCTCGCAGACACAACACCTTCTCATCATTTGACTTCCTGCTTCTATCTGTCTCTCTATCTATCTATTTATCTATCTATCTATATAATATGTAGTCTTTACCACACTGCTCGGTCGCGCGAAAATGGCGTACCATCGACATTTAATAGTCATAACATATTAATACATACTACATACACATTATAATGAACTTATAAGCTAATTAAGTGAAATACATAATATTGTAAAGTAACATAATTGTATGAATATTGTATACATATATTATTCATAGTAAATAGTGAATATTCAGTAATATTACATTTTAAATAAGTTGTATACATATTTGAATAAATGCATTAAAGTAAATTATTTAACTGTAATACAGTATGTACTTGGGATATTATAGTGAAATGCATACATGCAAGAATAAAAATAGTTTAAAATTAAGATTATTGTAAGAGTTATTAATATTTCATTCAAAGATAATGGTACTGGCCTGTCATATATGGGTCATTCTTCTTTGTGTTATTATTATTATTATTATTTTTTTATATATATAATTAATACTATATACAAAATATATACACTTCATTCAGAGTGGTTAACTGTGATGTTAACTCTCCCCCCACTAAACAATGACTCCAAATTAGCAATTCTTGCATGCATTCTGTGCATTGCCAACAGCAATACTGCAACTACAATGCAGATGATTATAAAGACAGAAGGTGCTTGGCTATACACATAATATGGGTTGAACATACTCAAACTCAAATCTTCCCAGGGCTTCATTGTTTCATTGATCAGCTGCATAGTTTCAAACTTAGGTGAAGTCAGCTTAATACTTGTGCTCATGTTTAAGTTCATATCAGGAGTGGGTGGAAATGTTTGTGTGTATGGTTGATAATGGCGTAGTGATTGATGGTGGAAAAAGTAGACATGGATGGTGTAAATACCGCACAGTAGTCTGGTGCTATGTATAATCCTGAGGCTGATGTATGAGATGGTGGTATATCTGGACAGACTATGTAAACTGATGTGTTATGAGGGAAATAAAAAAACTGCGAGTGTCCAATGCATTGATGGTGTACAAGTTTATCTGGAGCAAAAGTGAAGTTGCAATGATGATGAATATTGTTATTGCTGATGATAGCCATTTCACAAGGGACCGTATCAGTAGGCTGAAACGTGAAAATGTACGCAGGACAAAGATGAACAGCATGTAAGGATGTGCGGCACTTTCGCTCAATCGTTGACTCACTTGCGAAAGTGACAGTGTCTCGTCTCTTGGAGACCATGATGAGTTCGGTGTCTGTGTTGATGTTGATGATGACCAAAGTGTTGTTGTTTCTATAGGGGAAAGGGTGTATTTGGTATACTGTGAACAGGTCTTCCGTGATGAATGGTACATGAACTATCACTGATGTTGGTGTTAGTGTTGCTTCTAAGTACGGGTAATATTGCATAAATTCCCTACTGCGGAACAATGGCTTCAGTTTATGTTTATGTATGCCTTGACTAACTATCTGACGTAGCTCATGAACTGGGAGTAAGTCATTTGTGATCTTGCCATCACCAGCATTCGAAATTCCTTGCATAAGTGCCCTGAAATGATCTCTAGTGTTCTCTAACTGTAGTAGAATCGTGTCAATATGTTCTGTGATGATGGAGAAGTGCTGGAAAAGAGTAACGTTGCCCTCTAAGTCATTTATTTTATCTATACTCTCGAGAGCTACGTTTTCTGCTTGTTTCAGATTTTTCACAATTGTCTTCATTGCCGAGTTCTGTCCTGTGATGAATTTATCCTGGTATGTTAGTACCTGAGCTATCTTATTAAATTTGTTGTTTATTTCTTTAAGGTCATCCTCTGTAGCCAATCCAAAGATGTTCCCAAGAATTGCGCCGCCCAGATCGAATAAACCGCGCTTTTGGCGAGTACGTGTGATATTGTTCCTGTCGCTCAGTACCTCCGTTCCATAAGATGGGAGATCATGGATCATAACGAGCATAGTTGACTTCGCCTGTTCTAGTTTCCATTTCGCTAACTTCACCATTTCATCCACTTCCTTGGTGTTATGTGCTTGTGAAACATAATTCCCTATCTTGAAGTCCAGAGTTCGCATCGGCGTCGCAAGTCTTTCTACATAAGTAGGTAAGTCATACAAGTAATCTAGACTTATTTCAGTACTCATGACGTCCTTGACGATTGTAGTCGTGGCCGTTGGAGCTATGAGGCATCCTTGTCGTACTATATGCTTGGGGTCTAGGTGTCTTTGTTTGTTTGGGCTGCCTCATTTCTGGTCGCGATCGATTTTGTTCTCTGTTTGGGGTCGGTGTTGATGTTTTCACAGCTGATACTGTCTCAGGTACCCTGATTCTACCAGAATGTGCATGTGTGTCGATCACACCTGCTTTACTGCACTGCATCTCTACCTCGTTCATTAAGTCTAGTAAGCACATTCCCGGGGTGTACGCGATCGTTTTGGCGATCTTAAGGGTTCTATCAGGTAATTTACACAAGGCAGTTACATAACCAATGATGTCCACGACGAGGTCTGGGGACATCTTTCCATCATCTGTTATCCACTTAGAATTCTCCAGAGTAGCTAATAGGGTTCTCTTGATTGTGGAGACATCAGCAGTTATTTCACTGAGCACATGGTTTGTAGTGTGCTCCCTTACAAGATCTACAATTTTATGTAATTCTGGAATTATACCTGGCAAGAAGTTCATACCTCCAGAAAATTTCTTCAGAAATTCAGTTTTAAATTCATCATATGTCCTAGCACGATGTAGCTTATCGGAGCGCAATAAATTGCTTGCTGGACATCTTTCCTGGCTTATGCAAGATGAAAAAATAGCAATTTTCTCTTGTTCATCTAGTATGTGGCGCTTGATGAACATTTGTTCGCACTGACTGATTAATGAAATGACATCAATGCGATCCTTGTCTGTGCCAGAGAATTTTGGGGCAGTCTTATCCTCGTGATTTGGGATATTTCCTTTGAGATCTAACGCCGCAACCTGAATTGTGTTCGGGTTCCTAGATAATGCGTCAGCTACTATATTCATTTTACCTTGTATATAATGTATTTGTACATTGTAGTTTTCAACTGTACATTTCCATCTTGCTCTCCTCCCAGAAAGGAGTTTTTCTTTAAACATACCCACCAGTGGTTTATGGTCGGTGAATAAGTGGATTTCGTAACCATATACCAAATCTCAAAACTTTTGTAATGCAAAAATCACTGCAAGTGCCTCTAAGTCTGTAGTGCTATAATTTTTCTCCGCACCTCTTGTCTGTCTGCTGGCAAATGCAATTGGTTGATTCTTTCCTCTCTTATCTTCCTGCATCAGTACAGCCCCTAATCCTTTAACTGATGCGTCTGTACAAATAAGAAATGATTTCGTGTAAGTCGGATATGCTAAACAAGGTGCATTTGTTAGTTTAATTTTTAGATTGTTAAATGCCCTTTTTTGTTCTTCTTCCCATTGGAATACAGCATCTTTTTTGAGTAGTTGGAATAGAGGGAAGGCTATATGAGAGAACTGTGGTACGAAGGACCTATAGTACCCAGCCAGACCTAAAAATTGTCTAACTTCGTCAGTCGTAGTGGGTTCAGGAAAATCTCTCACTGCCTGTATTTTGTCATCAGTGGTGTGAATACCATCAGAACTTAATTTGTGGCCTAAGAAATTTATTTCCTTAAAGCAAAATTTGCATTTAGAAAGTTTAATTTTTAATCCAGCATCACTAAGCTTTTGTAAGAGTAAGTCTAATTTCCTGAGATGATCCTTAATATTCTTCGTTGCGATAATAATATCGTCAAGATAAACAAATATGCCTTGTCCTAAAATTCCGGACAATACGTAATTCATAAGACGCTGGAACGTACCGGGGGCTGTCCTCAGTCCCATTGGCATTCTTGTATATTGATAATGGCCTCTGTTTGTTGAAAAGGCAGTGTATTTACGTGACTCCTGAGATACCGGAATCTGATAGTATCCGTTTAGAGATCGATGGTCGAGAATATATTATTCTCAGGACCAATATTCTGTAGAACATCCTTAGCAATGGCATGGGAAATCTGTCTGGGATTGTGTGATTATTTAGTTTACGGTAATCTACTACCGCACGCATTTCTCCATTTCTCTTGGGCACAAAGAAAAGGGGAGCGTTCCACGGAGAAACTGAAGGCTCAATAATTCCAAGCTTTAACATTTCATCGACATACTGATTTGCAAGTGTACGTTGGGAGTGTGGTATGCGATAAGCTGGTACGAAAATTGGTGGTGTTTCTGGGTGCACATTAATCATGTGATTAATCAAGTTAGTACACCCTAATTGTTCTCCGGGCAATGCCACGGTGTCCCTGTGTTTTTCCAGCAGGGTTAACTAATCATTTTCTTCGTCAAATTCACCTGAGTGAATTAAATTCTCTTTTATTCTTTCTCTATCCGTAGATTTTATCTCACTTGTTACTCCACCAATATTTATTTCCTTCACAGGGGCGAAACATTTTTCAATATTAACTATGCAAGTTCCCTTCTTCAACTGAACTTCCCCATTCATGTGATTAATAATGAATATCTGAGTTAGCCCTTCGTCGTTCGTATGACATAATGCGTTTTCTACTGACAATCCCTTTACATAATTCTTCTAAGACAAGAACAGTACTATTCCGTAATTTGCTCTTTATGGTAACCTTCATGTATGAATTAGGTGGTATAACCAAATCATTAGTGAGATGGGCTGGAAAAATTGATAAATCAGTACTGTTATCTGGGTCACTAATTCTGGAGGATGGGGTTGCTGGTGTAAGTGGATCTATACACTCATCTGTTTGTGGATGTTTGTTAAAGCCTTTAATATTACCAATTCTTTTTGGCTCTCTTCTACCAATCGGTGAGGGCTCTGAAAGTATTTCCTCTATGGATTCATTATCAAAGTCTATTCCATTCATTTGTGGGAGTATAGTTATGTTCTCAGTTCTCATGGATCTTAAGCCCAGTAACATATGAGCTTTAATTGCTAAGTTTTCAACGATATAGAACAATGCAGAGAATGGTCTTGTAGTTTCTGTGAAACTGAGATTTAATCTTATCATACCTTTTACTGTAATCTCTTGACCATCTACTGTGTATAATTCTAAATCAGCTTCATCCAGAAAAGTTACTTTCTTTTTATTTTTAAGAATTCTGTTTAGTTCTTCATGTGTTATTAAGTTCACTGGAGAGCCTGTATCTAAAAATAAGGAAACGTTTTGATCCTCACATACAGCTGGTATCAAGATACACTCATTTCCCAACATGCCTCCTATGTGAAGTTTAACCTTGTTCTTCTTTACGTTTGTTCGTTTTTTGTCATGACTTGGTCTTCCCCCGATTTGAACATAGACACAATTTTTTCTACTGTTTTGCAATCACTGGTCCAGTGCCCTTGGTATCTATGATGCCTACAGTAAGGACCAAATCCTTGTGTCTTTTGATTATCCTCTTTCGCCTTGATAAAGCATTCATACCTTGTGTGTCCTGGTTTTGCACAATAATGACACAGAATGGACCTATCCCTTGACTGTGACCTACGAGGTGATTTCCCATAAAAAGTGTTGTTTATGGCGCGAGACCTGCTCGGGCTGCGCGAAAACTTATGAAACTGCCTGTAGGAAGGCGTGTGGGAACGAGATCTAGGCGTCTTTGTTCACGAGAGGACTGCTGACAGCTAACTGCATCATCTCCTTACTGGCCGCTGTCGTCAGCTTTCCTCAGTGTAAGCATGTTTAGCATTGCTCGATTCTCGCAGACACAACACCTTCTCATCATTTGACTTCCTGCTTCTATCTGTCTCTCTATCTATCTATTTATCTATCTATCTATATAATATGTAGTCTTTACCACAGGTCAACATTTATGAGGAGGCATGATCGGGTCACGTTACCTGTAACATCTGGAGATACTTGACTCTACATGGCCTGGGTAACATGTTCAGCATCGAGGGGCGTTATATCCTGGAGAAACGTTTCCTGCCATCTCTACGGGCAAAGGGTTTCCCGTTCCCAGATGGACCTATTATTTTCATGCATGACCGGTGCCCCATCCACAACACACGTGTAGTACAGCATACAGCAGAAGTTTCAGAGACAGGACTCAATTCAACTTCTAGACTGGCCCGCCAAAGGGGCCGACCTAAATGTAATAGAACATGTTTGGGCTGAAATCGTTAATACCTGGCAGCCAGGAGACGAGAGGACAAGAAATGAACTGCTCAGCCACGTAAACTCCCAGTGGGAAATTTGCCGGCGCAAACACGACTTCATCCGTGGCCTTGTAAGCTCCATGCCTGACAGGTTGCAAGCAGTGACTGAGAAAGAGAGAGGCTGGACCCGATATTGATGTGAAAAGTTAGGCAATAGTTATCAATATAATTAGGATGTATGCATTTAGAAATAAAGATATTTTATATATAATCTACATGGATAATGCTGTTATTATGTAGTATTATGAAATTTTGCTTTGTTCCTCATATCTCTTTATATAGCCTACTAATATATATATATATATATATATATATATATATATATATATATATATATATATATATATATATATATATATATA
Organism: Coenobita brevimanus; assembly: GCF_032717465.1. NCBI lineage: Eukaryota > Metazoa > Arthropoda > Malacostraca > Decapoda > Coenobitidae > Coenobita > Coenobita brevimanus. The sequence goes on from NC_137007.1 coordinate 15,534,386, forward strand.
TATATATATATATATATATATATATATAATTCTGTTGAATAAAAGTTATAAAATAAAACTGTCTATTTTTGTTTGAAAACATCAGTATAATTATCCTTATACATTATCCACCGCCTAATAGAAGCACAATCACTCACACATAATTACTATAATGTTCCTTTTCGTTTCCACACAAACAGGACGAATGAGGCAGACTATTTCATTGTATTTTCCTTGTGCTATTTGTTTATGCGTAGGTGGTGGTGGGTGGTGGTCGGGGCGGTGGCGATGGTGGTGGATGGTGGCGGGTAGTGGCGGCGGTGTTGGTGGTGCAGTGGTGGTGGCAGCGGCGTTGGTGGTGCGGTGGTGGTCGGTAGTTGTGGTGGGTGGCAGGTGGCGGCGGCAGTGGTGGTGATGGCTGTTGTCATTGTTTTTGTTCTGGTGTGTGTGTGTGTGTGTGTGGGAGAGTATGTAACATTTATTCATATCAGGCTTTATCTTCATTCTCTCTATTTGAGTATTGTAACTTATTTGTATACGTGTTTTCATCACAACCGCAGAATGTCCACTTATTTCCTTCATTAATATGTTAAAATACTTGCCAATATATGTAAATATTAATCTCATCTCAAATTTCGCATTCGTTGTGTGATTGAAACCGCTCCGGTACTTGCTGCTCTGTCAGTGGTGGCGAGAGGTTCGGGGTATTAACGTGTCGTCCAGAAAGAGCGGACCGATGCTTGTGCCTTCCACTTTGGGTGTAGTACGAATTTCTGAACGGAACTGTACATCAGCTTAGAAATATTTGAAACTGGAGAGGTCAGATAAAGTCATAATAAACCCCTTCAGTACAAAAGCACTTTACTGTGATTAATAAAATAGTCTGGTGGTAGTAAGACTATCGTAAAAATGAAGTCACACGGTTTCACGTGGTTAAGAAGGATATTATTTTGGTTCTTTTGCCTGATTGATGTTTAGATCAAGAAGGGAACACAGTAACCCTTTATTAGTGGCGGTAATGTCTCATTGTTAAATGTCGCTGGGGGAGAGACTTAGGGAAAAAATGAGTGAACTTATCTCTCTCTCTCTCTCTCTCTCTCTCTCTCTCTCTCTCTCTCTCTCTCTCTCTCTCTCTCGTTATAATTATATGATGGTAAGTGAGGGAGTGGGGGGAAGGTGTTGTAGCTTTGCATATTTTAAATTCATTTTTGCCTCATATTGTTCACTTCATCTCTCCCTTTTATTTAGTGTGCTTCCTTTGCTTCCGCTATTTCTCCGTTATTCCATTTTTCCCCTCTACCTCTGTCTCACCTTTACGTTATGTCTCACCCTGACTCTTCCCTACCACCGCATGCCCACATTCTTATATTTAATTTTACCTTCTCGTTTTTTTTTCTCCGACACCAAGTTCTTCCTCAGGATACCCTCTCTCTTCTTGATTTCCTTAATTTCCTCTTTGCTGTTTCCGTCTCCTGCAGGGGACGTCAAGGAACGAGGGTCCGGTAACTGTATTATAATCTCATTAGCGTAACTAACTTTTGTGCTGCTGTGATTTATTCGTTTCACATCCCTGTAATTACCATCACCAAGGAGGTCTGTGTCTGGTTCGGTTTGCTTTCTGTCTGTCTGTCTGTTAGCAGCGTTATGGAAAAACTTTTGGATGAAATGGCACAATAAGGATTAATGATTAGCAATCATCAGTAGAACGAGTGATTATAATTTGGGCGAAGAAGGTCAAAAGTCACTTCCAGAAAAAAAAAAAAAAAAAGCTATTGGTTGGAACAGCACCAAATTAAAAATGATAATTAAGGATTATTAAAGGGACAATTGATTATATATTAGGGAAATAGGATCAGAGGCAATGAAAAATATAAGAATAACTAAATTATGCATATCTCATAAATGATGCAAGATAGCAACGTGCATCCAAGACCATAATGTTACTTATAAAATGCCCTTTCATGTTGTATGACCTTGAGCTTTTGTCAGAAGTCGTCAATACTGAATCATTTTGATCTTGACCTTTGATTAATTGGCGAAGGTGTGCACTCAGTGATCTTATTTGCTTTACCTTTTACCGAATTTCCTTTCTTTCTTGATATATTCTGTTCCAGCTTACGCTGATTTTTCTCTTCCTACCCCTTCCCCTCCTCCTTCCTCTCCTTCTTCTTCTTCTCGTCGTCGTCGTCGTCATTAGTCTGTGTTACCTCAGTGTAAGACGGAGCATCTCCTAACTCCCTCCACCTCACCTTGGTTGTTAGCCAGTTCCATCAATATACATTATTTTTTTTAACTTTCCCCGCTATCTTGTGTTGTCATGTCATCCTATGCTCCATATCTAAGTTGCCATTCTTTTACATAAATTTTCCATGTTTTATGACGGTGACCTGTCATGCTTATGTCCACTAAGAAGATATTTTTGTATTTTATCCTTGATACCACCAAATATTTCCATCAAACTTATGAGATTATTACATTTCACTCTACAAGGATTTGATATAATCTTCATTGTCTTCTCCAATATTACTAGTCTTTTTTGGTATGATTAAACGTGTAGTTTATATTGGTTAAAATCCTGTTGGTTCAGTAAAGAGAAGAGTATATTTTCCGCTGTTTTTGTAACTGATATATCAGTCATATTACCATTATGCCGGAAATCGAACCCGAGACTCTCCGGTGAGAGCCAGGTATAATGGTAATGTGTTGAATGACTTCCTGTGTAGAGTGCATGTTTCTTTCTTCAACTGATTATGTTGAACTATCTCTCTCCTGTCTTGGATATACAGTATTTCATCACGAACAAAGGATTCCATGATTAGATGCAAATTATGCCAAAGTTAGGTATAGTACGAAGGATCTGAAGTTAGGTATGGAGCCTGCAGTGGTAAGGTTAATTAGTCTTGATGTGGGTGGTTTTCCATTCTTTCTACATTCAGGAGGATGCTCTGGTTCGGTAGAAGCGTTAGACCAGATTGATGCAATAGTTATGGCCGAAAGGTGATATTATTCAGCTCAAAGGATGTCACTCACATATAGAAAGTGATAGTTTTGGAGGAACTGTCTGATATTTTTCTCGAATATAAGGATTTTGTCAGTAAATGAAGGTCGAATCAGTAGAAAAAACACACCAAACCTAAAAATAAGTCGGGCTTAAGCACGAATAATTATTCCCAAACATTTGGAAGAGGCCATGAAAATAATTTGTTGGTATAAAATGAAATAAGGACACAATCAACTGAAAGGGGATGAGGAGCTGATGAACCCCTCAGACCACTTCATTCATCCCATCCCGCTAAAATATCACAGAAGGCCTGGCCCACGTTACTATTATGGTGAATTAGGGTTAAGGCTTATGGCATACAGTTATGGGGAAGCATTTACAAAGGATTCTTGACAGTTTTTACGATAAAAACGTCTCCGTAAAAAGTACTTGTTTTTATATTTTTTATTTCAAAATTCAGTATTTTGACTGTGAAGTGTTTGTTAGCTGTATATGCAAAGAAAGGTGCATCATGGAACAATCGTATATATAACTAAATCTAAGGAGAGCTTATACATCCGGCCACAGGTGATGAAATGGGGTACTTTTTACCAATGGGAGAGGAAGGTCATAAGATGTAGCCCCTTAACGCCTGCAGCACGATGGCGTGTGTTTTAATTTGGCCCCAGTACCTACAAACGATTTCACTCCAATCTGAGGAAACTTTTCCCAATGATGGTGTAAGAAACTGTGTCCAGTAAAGCTCTCCCCTATTATGGGTCAGTCTGCTGACTATTTCATACTAAATTCTTGACGTCCTGCAAATTACGAAGACAGCATTTGCCACCAAGTGCATGCCATATCTCAGAGTTTGCCTTTTTGCATGTATGGATACTTTGTATATTTATTTGTATTTGCAGCTAGCATGAAAAGAAAAAAATGAAAACGAACAAACTAGAGGGCCCATGCGAACTGAGTTCGCTCTGTTCCATAACCGTATTCGAAGTAGATTAAAATATACTTGTACACTGTATAAGTATGGTTGTTTCGGGGTCTGTTGGTTTTCTGCACATCGTTTAGTAGTTACTCGCTCTTGTTTTCACAATTTTGGAACTATGAAGCGTGCTGAGTGCATTCCTTAATTGAAAATCTGAGAAAGGTGTCTTGCAATACCAGGTCCAGGAAAATGCATATTACTTTTGAAGTCATTCAGGCACAAAATTAAGGCGGGAGGTCGTGGCAACGAACGTTAATAGAAAGAGAACACAACCATCAGCTAAAAGTAATAAAGGTAAAACTAGACGTTTTTCCTTCAGGGAATATAATTTTCGACACTGTGATGAAGAGACTAAGGGCTGTTATATAAAAACTAAACGCCAGTATTGGCAAAAGTAAGCGTCTGACGTCCCTGTTTTTCGTATCATAAATAAATTCGCAGTTCACGCCAGGCGTTCGTCACCTGGTTATGGCGTAAAATCGAATTGGAATGTGACAGGAGGATAAACGTCACCAGATACCCCCCTTCCGTGTAATAAACTTAAATATTCGTAAGTACGATACACTAAATAATTCAGAAATAAAATTTTCCTTAGCAGGCTAAAATATATGAGAAATACATGGCTGTTCATAATATTTTACAAGACTAAACATTTCCGTGACGAGTACGAGTAAACAAAACATCCGTGGCGATGTGGGGGGGGGGGACATGGTGCATAAAATTTGGAGCTATGATAATAAATTTTGCTTCCGAGTTAGTATTAGAGTACTTGTGCAATTTCTCAATAGATTTTTGAAACGGCAACAATATCAAGGCTTGTGTGTTAGCCAGCTCAATGTTGCAGTTTTCACACTTCAGGAAAGCTTAGTTTCTGCCTCTAGTCGAGTAATATCCGTTTGTGACAATCTTGCTACTGGAAAATCATGAAATGTTTTTTTTTTTTTTTTTTTTTTTTTTTTGGTTAATGGGTTGCTTCTTGAAGTATATCACATACAATTCAGGTGCATAGTTGATTCATGCAGCGGCTGCAGTCGTTGCTAACCATTACTAATCTCGAGATCTGCACACGATCCCTTGTTTGTATATGCTTACAAAGATGACGTATACAAGCATGATCCCTGTCAGCTGTTATTCTCTACGTGTTTTCTTGTCAACATACTCCATAGATAATTACAAATCCCAAGGTCTGTCTTGCACATGACCCAGCTCAGGCATGTCTCACTTATGTACATGCTCGCTGAGTTCCCTGCGTTAGCCACTAAATCAATATATTAATTCCCTCCAGGTCGTCCCGGCGCCGCCATGACAGCTTAATCTCCCACGGCAATTTGGTCGAGTGACGAGGAGTGAGACGCATCCACTCTCATATCCTTCGGATTCTGCCCGGAATTCTCATGCCTGTAATGAAATATTCAGTAGGGTATATTAATGGTTGATGCGTCTATTATCCTTTACTTTAAATTAAATCACCGTTTTTCCCCTTGATTAAGCACCAGAAACTTTTAATAAATGATGATCGAATATTTGTGTCTCGAAAATTATAATGAGTTTCAGTAAAGTTTACAGCGTTCGCCCTAAGGACCATAATTGTTCAGTAAATGCTTTCTCCATACGATTTTGTTCAATTCCGAGAACACTCATCAAAACTACGGGATTAGAAAGTTTAGTCGATTTCTTTTTTTTTTTAATCTAATGGAAAAGACAACCTGCACAATTTATAACACTATGTTGTCACGAAATGAACTTTCATAATCTTTAGCTATGATATAGGAATGAGTCTCCTTGGTAACTTGTTATATCAACCCTCAAATCTGATTACATTTGGACCCGTATTGTCGTCGGTTAATGAAACTCTCTAGTACCTTTTCCTTAGCAATTTATTTTCCATACTACGCCCTACTACCCATTATGTTGTTTATATCTTTTAAACACCAACACGGAATGCAAAAACATCACACATGAGAATATTAATGAGCTGTGTCCACAAATAACTCGCAAAGGAAGAGGTGCTTGGGAGCCTCCTTAATGGTCAATAATACGGGCATTGGCCACCAACGCGCTGTAGTTTTCATTAACCTCCTCAGCCTTCAGCCTTCGAGTGCAGGATAAAGTCGTATGAAAAAAGAAAAAAGAAAATAAACAAAAGTTCCATGAACTGGATGGTTTATGACATTGGTACAAAAGCGTCAACCTCGCGCATCGCTGACGTATTTTCCCCTTTATTCCTGCCACCGTCAGACTATTCTTTTCAACACAGGAAAGACTTTTAGAACTGCAAGGGTCAGACGCAGCCTCCTTTAACTCCTTGATTAATGGACATCCTTCCTAAAACTGAATAAAATCGCTTGATGTTAGAATACATTGAACTCTACGTCATGGTGCTGAAGTCATCTCGTATAATCTTTTTATATACAAGTTAGGCCGTAGCTAGCGCTCCACTAGACACTTGGCAGGATTTTATATAGTGCAGAGACTGCTCAGTCTGCTGGTGTGGGCGTAAGTGTGGTAGTGACGGACGGTAGGGAATGAATGAAGGATGTACATTTATAAGGCTGACTCGGCCGTTCCCGCAACGCACAAAAAATCACCTGGTGGAGTGGAATAGGATAGTTATATAATATGGATCAACCTGTGGTACTTCTGTTGCGCACTGCGTTGGTAATTCTCTTTGATTCCTATGATTCACTTCAGCTGAATAAAATAATGTGGAATTAACTGGGATAAAAATTAATAACAGGGTTGTCTCGAGAACGAGAGGGTTGATGGCGACATCATGAACATTATCAGGCTCAGATAGTTACCCTCAGCTGAAAATGTTCATGCTGGAGTAACTGCAACAAAATACTTGAGCTGTACCGACCACATGAGTGTTAACGTCTTTAATACAATTAAGTCGTCTTTACTTACTTGATCCCCCGAGAAATTTTAGTTATCCTTGGGAAACACCTCTTAGTTCATAAACTTTACACTGGCGGAAGTTTTCATCCCACTATTTATTTCACACAGTCAGTGGCCGAAATGCAGTGGCTGTTCATCCTTTCCAATGTACTTTTTCGTGCCGAGCATTACGTTTCATTGTTACTATCTTGCTACAGCCAAGTAATCAAGGTAGATATGGTAATTTTATGTTTAGTTAAAATGAAAAAGCGTACAGTGAAGAGTTAGAATCAGTCTTCGTCAAATCCTGCAGTACAGTGTAGTGTATATCATGTATTCTTACTACAACAAGTGGTGCCTGGCACAACAAATCTCGCTTAACAGCAGGTATTCTATTGCTGTTAAATACTGACTCATTTCTGTCATTTTGTGTCAGTGCTCAATTAAAGTCTAAGGAAATGGCGCAAATGTTTTCAGGTTATGCCATCTAAAAATCAGTGATCTTGCGTTTGACCTTTCAAGGTCGCTCAAGGTCAAAGGTCATGTTGCGAAATGAAAGTCCATATGAGACTTCCTATATCTTGGTAATAGTAAATATCTCTGTTTTCAATGAGTTTCGAGTAATAGCCCGCTAAATATCCGTGACCTTGAATTTGACCTTCCAAGGTAATTCAAGGTCAGAGGTCTTGGTACCCAATGAAAGCCCTGTATATATGTTCCTAATAGCAAATATCATCAACCGTTTTCAAATGTAAACCCTCTGAAAATCCGTGACTTTGATTTTGAATTTTCAGGGTAATTCAGTTACCTCCCAAATTTAATCATTTATTTTGGGGACCAGTGTCCGCTTATCCTAAAAAGTTTCATGTGATTTCATTCTGCCGTTTTTCCGTAATGTTGCTTACAAACAAAGAAACAAACAAAGTCGACCAAAAACTATACCTCGTTGGACTCCGTCAGGGCGGGGGAATTAGAAATTACTCTTCAACCTAAGGAGGCGTGTAGCTGACAGGAGTTAAAGTGGATAATAGGGATTACCATTCACCATCACTGACAATTTATGTATGTAGCCTCATAGAACGCTGTCCTGCTCCTGACATCATGACGATGTCTATTTACCTCGTTGCCGAGTTCATTTCTCGTGTGTGTGTGTGTGTGTGTGTGTGTGTGTGTGTGTGTGTGTGAGGGGGGGGGAAGGATGGGACTCACTATGTACAGCTTATCTAAAAGAATGGAGTCAAGTGTTTTTTGTTCCATAGAGAAACAGTGTAATTACTCCTTTTAACCTATTTCTGTCTGCCATAGTGTTACATACCTGCCTTTTTATAATCGTTATTTCAGTGACCGCTGAACTTCTTAAGCACGCCTTCATTATGGCCGACATGCAGCATCTGTCTGGTTATACACTCTCACCCCTTTTTCTGCCTAACTCTCAAATAATATTGTGCCCAGTCTGTCATGTCTGCAGTCGGTTAAATTTGGAACTGTTTTCCCTTATCTGTCAGTACCTTTACCGCTGAGAGACTTGTTAAGCGACGTGTCCAGGCAACTGGAAATAAATGGATCTTGATTTTGACTATTTGAATTAACCCTACATCGCACTGGATTGTTTCTTACTGGATTAACCCATAAATTCTAAGGATGTCTTTTCGTTCTTGCTCTTCCCTGACAATTTATTAAGCTTTGGATAGACTTTTCATACTGAAGGGGTTACGTATAGCCTTCATAAACGTCTGCAATGTGAGAGTCTAGTCCAAGTTGAAAAAATTGCCAGTGGAGGAGCATTAGTACGCCAGGCAGTGAGAGATGAGAGCCACACTGGATCAATAGACAGATACGACCCCTGACACAGAGCTACAGGTCCCACTTGGCTCCACCAGACTGTGAACTCAACAGAATCAACAACTTAGCACTTGGACCGACACTGCTCAGGGGACACATTAATTTCAGGAACCTAATACAACTGATTAATGCATTAGCCCGCAACACGTGTGTCACATCTCGTTTTTCCAGGCTCCCACCTGGCTGGCAGGGCAGGTGTGGCGTAGCAAGGTATAATCTTAAGGTAAATCATGGAACTACAATTTTTAAAAAAGTAAGCAGATCACACACTGTACTTCGTAGAACAGATAACATATTTACAGCCAGGGTAGCGGACTGACATCCCAGTGGAGTGAGAGAGACTGATACAGCAAGATGACAAAATGAAATTCGGAGATTCCCTGGCACTGGATGGAACAGACTAATAGCTAGTAGATCGTAGCGGAAAAGGATGGGAGAGGCCTTTGTCCTACAATAGACTGATTCAGGATGATGATGATGATGATGATGGTGATGGTGATGATGATGATGATGATGATGATTACTAAACCCCTTCAGGATGGGTAGCCTACCCCATATATATCTTATTCTTTCTATTCAATGCGGTTTTATTAAGTTTATGGGAAACTTTTCAGTATTGAAGAGTTAGATAATGCTTTCTTTAACCTTTCTGGTATTGGAGGTTTTCAGTAAGTTGTATAACTTGTGTGATGATTAGAAAGAGTACAAGGAAAAAAAAAAAACTGTCATCGGAGTGGAAGGGTAACAATGAAAGCTACATTAAACATATATAGACAGGAAGCCTATTTGCGTGTGTGTGTGGACATTATGCCTGTGTGGTGATGTCTGCATTTCGTTGAGTTTGATGTGTGAAAAGGGTGTAGCCTATTCAGCTGGGTAGGGTTTTGTTATTTCTCCCTCTGTCAGGTTTCTTATTGCTCTGTGAACCCTGCTTCACCTCATCCTGAGAAGAAAAATAGGATGATGATGGTGATGATGATGAATACATACACATAGAAATATGTACACCTCCTTTTCCTCATTTTCTATCTTGAAAAGAAATAAAAGTGCACAAATTCCTTTGATCATACTGTAAAGCATAATTTTCTTATACGACCTGTAATTAAAGTATACACTATTCCACTGTATCTGTTAATCTAAATAAACATTGTATTTGATTTTGCTTTTCCCTTCAGCCGTAATGTAAGACAACTTCCTCTCATAACACGACTTCCTCTCGTACCCTCTCAACTTACCTGAGGGGCGCTGATTCACTCGGTCTCCTGGTCATCGTTCTTTTTCACAACCTTAGGGTACATCGCATTTGTGTGCTACACTTCCTCTGCACAGTTGTTCGTCACGCTTCATGTTCTCATGGTGTTAAGTGTTTTGCTGGTCAAGAATTTAAATCCTGATGTAAGCAAAAAAAATACCACTGAACAGCATGTAATTGTCTGGCGTTAACCGGAACTGAATACTGGAGCTGTCCCTACCATAACAACGTAAATGATGGCAGGAATAACATTCTCACACTTCTAGGATGAGTTGAATGAAATAACCTGGCGTCAGCTGGAGAACACTTTAAAGAGTTATTTTGGCCATGAAAGAGGATGGACACACTGCATACTTTACTTCTGACCAGCACCAGGCGATATTATATAGCAGACGGAAACACGCAGCTGACAAAGGGATAACAATTGTGCGTGAGCCTTCATCCCCAATCACCTTTAACTCAGATGGCTCTGTCGCTGATTCTTCCAGTACTGAGCCTGAACTCTTATCTCATATTGACTTACCTTACCCTGGATGGTATTAGTGTTGTTTTCCATGTATTCTCATCTGTTACCCATATATGTCTGATAAAACTTGTCACGAGAAATCCAGGTATGATGGATCTCGAGTAAACGATGCATCGATACTTTGTGTTGACACACACACACATACTATCAATCTATATATATACCTAGGCTGCTTCCCCCAAAGAAAGGGAGGTAGCCGAGACAGGACGACACACACCCAATGTATTCATCAACACACACACATTCATTTGCATCTTAGCCCCAAGGGAAGAAGGGACAGATCCTCCCCACACCACACCAAACGAGGTTCAACTGCGCAGTGCTGTCAGCGACATCCACAGCAAGGCCTGACAGCAGAGCTGGTTTACCGCTGCCACATCCCCTTATCCACACCTGACCTGATCAGCTGATCAGGCCAAATACGGGAGAATATCCCCTCAGGGCCACGTCGTCATTTATTCATTCACAATTACTCTCCAGTCATTCCTCTTACGCGCAGCCACTCTTCCTTACTCAACAGACATCCCTCTCGCATCCAACACTCTCTTCACACTGTCCACCTATCCTATTCGTGATCTTCCTCTCAGCCTTACACCTCTCACATCCGATCCAGTTTTCTTTTCACCAATCGCTCATCATCCATTCTCTCTATATGCCCAAACCGTCGGCACACCCTTTGCTCAACTCCATCAGCCATCTCCCGCACAACTCAAGTTCATCAAATTTCATCATTTATCACTCGATCCATACGCGTCACTCCACATATACTCCTCGGACACCTCATCTCCATTACATTCAAACTTTTCCTCTCTGCTACATCCATATTCCACGTTTCAGCCCCATAGAACGCAGTCGGTACCACAGCACCCTCATACAGCCTTCTCATTACATCCGCTCTAAGCGAACGACATCTAAAAACTTTTTCATACCTCCCAGCACCTTTCCTACTTCATTCACTCTAAACTTCACTTTTGCACCTATTCTTCCATCCACTGTCACATGTGACCCTGAATACTTAAAACACTCTACATCCTCAAGCAACTCACCATTCAAAACTACAGGTATATTCATCCTCCTACCATTTACCAACCTCATACACTTCATCACTTTACTCTTATTCTCATTTACTCTGTTTCCTACTGTCACACACCCTTCCAAACTTCTCTTCCAATTGCCTCAATCTCTCCTTTGAATCAGCCACCAATGCAGTATCATCCTCAAACGGCAGCTGATTCAGATTTCATTCTCTATCATTAGCATTCGCCAGACTCACATCTCCACCTAACACTCTTGTATTCACCTCCCTTACAACACCATCCATATAAATATTAAACAACCAAGGCAACATCACACATCCCTGCTGCAGCCCCACTCTCACGGGAAACCAATCACTCACAGTATTTCCCACTCTTACACAAGCTCTGCCATTTACATAAAAACTTTTCACACATACATACATGCATCAGTACATTCAAACACACATACATACATTACCTACATTCAGTCGCCTCAACATTCGGTGAAATTAGACCTGGATATATATATATATATATATATATATATATATATATATATATATATATATATTTATATATATTGTATAATGCACACACACACACACACACACACACACACACACACACACACATACACACATACATATATATATATATATATATATATATATATATATATATATATATATATATATATATATATATATATATATATATATATATATATATATATATATATATATATATATAATATACAGTATACTTATTTATTACAGGGAATTTGTGTAATCAGTTATTTCATGATGGGTTAATTAAGTTAAGGTTAATTTAGGCTGTGGTTAGGATAGGCTACAATAATCTAGGTTAAGTTTGGGACAGGTTAGGATAGGTTAGTTGGGTTAGATTAGGTTAATTTTGATGAACGCTTAACACACCTTACCATTCATCTAAATTAACCTAACCTAACCTAACCTGACCTAATTATCCTAGCTTAACCCAGCTTAAACTTAAGCTAGATCATCCCAGCCTAACCTAACAGCAGCCTAAATAGTAACCCATCCTAACTCATACTCATTTCACAAATTCCCTAGGGATTTCATGAAATCACTTGTTACCCAAATTCCCTGAGAGAGAGATATATATATATATATATATATATATATATATACTATAGTGTACATGATTCTGAATAACTAAAAATGTATGCTGACGCCATATTTTTTTTAACATAGAATACCATAATTAGCTATTAGTACAAAATATGCTGTACAGAATTTCAAAACTCATGTTCCGTCTTTCAAAACATAAAGCATAGCATACGTACGTACGTATAGATGTACATTCATACATACGTTCATATAACGTTTAGAGTATGTGCTTGCTGCATGGCGTTCAATTTCAGTGCATTACGATGGTTAGGATTTTAATGCACAGGGAGAGAGAGAGAGAGAGAGAGAGAGAGTTTAATGAAAGTACGTAACTATTCATACGTAAGTAAACATGCCAGACTGTGTGTATTTATGCACATTTTCTTAACCAGTAACGGCATACATTGTGGATTCATCGTAAAGTTCCAAGGAAGCTGTAGATCTCATAATGAAGGAATGTCCTCCAGCCAATGTACGCGACACAACACCACCCACTCCATATGAAGTCAGTGTTTCCTGGCCCTTTTGTAGCTCACCTGAGAAGCAGAGGCACAACACAGCACAACACAAGAAGAAGCTGGATGACTCCGTCGCTGATGCATGTCCAAAATGTAACACAGCACCCCATACTACTGTACTGAGCACATTATGGAGGACTGTATTGCACACAATCACCTATGCCAACAACACAATATACACTCCCCGAGAGCTCTGTGGGAAAGCCTGGTTTCAGTCGTGGCGGTCGTTGGGGACTCGGGGCTGTTCGGCCAGACTGCCTAGGGAAACTACTACTACTACTACTACACATGTTATTGAAATTCAGTGTCTTGTGGCACGTGTAGTCCACCACTGTACCACAAACGCAACCAAACACAACACACCACAACACAGCACAGTCAACACAAGACAATAGTGAGACACAACACCACACAACACAACACAGCACAAAGCAGAACAACACAACACAGCACAACGTAACAACAGGTTAACTGAAATCAATGTCTCCTGACCCTTGTGTGGTTCTTCAGAGTAGCAGGAAAATAAAGCTAAAAAATATTGTGTTGAAAAAACACAAGTGACTCAAGAAACGTCGAGACCAGACTTGAAGTGGGGTGTGAGTGAGCTTATTAGGAGAGAGAAAAAGAGTCTACACCTTGTGTGTGTGTGTGTGTGTGTGTGTGTGTGTGTGTGTGTGTGTGTGTGTGTGTGTGTGTGTGTGTGTGTGTGTGACTCGGCATATACTCAACAGTCCCTTCCTTGTGGTTCAGCAGTCTTCCTGCATGCCACACATCTCTCATGCCATTACTTCATCGACAGTACCCACCGTCCATATTGAATGCATGCTAGGGCTGTCTAATTATGGGCTGATTCATTTGTGTCAGTGGAATTATGACATGTCGTGGGACTTATGGAAGATCAGTAAAGTCTGTTTTGACGAAAATCTATGCAATTATTCTCTGCCCAAGCCTGGGCTCGAATTCGCGCCTTTTCAGTTAACATACATCTCTAACCACTCGGCCACCACTTACCTGGTGGAGTTTGAGGATTGCGTGAAACCCTAAGCAATTTATTCTGCACCTTATTGTATACAGCTTAGTATCCCCTTGCATGTTATAGTTACAAACCATGTCGATAAAGCGATGAAAGTAACATACTAGATGATGTTAAGGTGTAGTATGCAAAATAAATTGCTTTGGAAAAGGTGCTACGAAGCCTCCTCTGCTACCTAGAATACGACCCTGAGAGTCACAAATAAAATTACGGCAAATTCCCGTTTTTAAATCAGATTTGCCTTTGCAGGAAAAACAAGATACACGGAAAGATTCAGTCTAGCTCCAGGCCCTTAGGCACCTTTTGCGCAGTAAAGGATTGGATAAATGGACAGAAAGATAGTTAAGGGCTTAAAGGTGATTCAAGGGCCCTCCGGGTCCATCAGTTCGATTCAGGTCCGTGCAAATCCATTCAGAGATTAGTGTGAAGTAGTGAGCTGTTGTTCAAACCTCAGTGCATTGGCTTGAGGAAATTTTATCAAGCATAATCTTTGTGATTATGAAAATGTGAGTCCATTTACCTGTAAGTGTTTGAGTAGTGTGATGAGTAAGGATGAGGGTTTAGAGGATGAAGTGCTTGAAAGGTGCAACAAGGAAGAAAGGTTGCTGGCTCTTTGAAAGCAGTGATAAGAAATAGGGAAGTGGGCATGGAGGTAAACAAGTCGCTGCATGATAATATTGTGATACCAACTCTAACGTATGGAAGTGAAGCTCAGACCTTGTTGAAAGGACACAAGTCAAGAGTGGGTGCAGTGGAAATGAGTTATTTGAGAGGAGCACGGGGAGTTACATGGAGAAACAGACTGGCAAATGAAGAAAAGAAGCGTTGTGGTGTGGACTAGATGTCATGGAAAGCGTTAGGAGAAATACACTGAGGTGGTTTGGCCATGTGGAGAGGATGGAGAGCGAGAGACTAACGAGTAGAGTGTATGTAAATGTGGTGGAGAGGGGGGAGGGAGGGGGAGGCAGAAGATGAGTTGGAGGGATGGCGTGGAGAGGTATATGAGAGAGGGGGATGTGAGCTGGAAGGAGAGCAGTGAAACGGCAGGGGACAGGGCGACATGGAGGCGAATTGTTTGTGGCCATCTCTTACGGGATTGAAATGTCCTGGCAATAGATAAATAGAAAATCATCATCATCATTATCGTTCATACACTAACCTTCTGGGGGCTACTGTGTTAATTGAATCAACGAATATGCAAAATTATAATGGGTCCCATTGTCAACTGTTACCATCTACTGTTACTGATGGCCCCATTGGTCAATAATGAGGGACACCATTTTTACCCACGTTTTTGACACCCGTAATTTCGTAACGGTTGAAAACTGGATCCTTGCTGATGCAGCTTTCTAGCTCAATATTAGTTCCAAGAATAATCACCTGAAGTCTGGCACATGTTTCGCGGGACACTCTATAGGCTTGGGGTTGACCAAGAGGAGTGAGCGAGACAATCTGGAATGGCGACGGGAAGTCGAGCGGGAGGGATGGTAATATTATCTATAAAGATACACATTGAATAGTGTGTGCGTTGTCGATGACTGAAATCAAATTTCACCCTAAATTTTGTCGTTTGAACAGAAGTGCTTAAATGAGCGGCTGGATGCTGGTGCCATAATATACCATATTTATGTGAAGATGGACGTAATAGATTGCTTTGATGGTGAATAAGATGATGATGATGATGATGATGCTCTGAGACTATAGCAGGTTTGTTCTAATATGATAAAGATTTCAGACTCCACTGATGGCCAAGTCCCGTAAGGTTGCAGAGGAGATTTGATTAACATCCAAGATGGTTCATTTTTACCTTATTACTAAGACACTGAATTTCAGAGAACTGCGACCTAGTATCCACGTTAGCAAATGGCCCAGTTCTATCAGTTGGAAACAACCTATACCCTATTCTGTTCTTTTGTACTGGTACTGTTAAGAAAATGGATAATGAGCGACTGGCGAAAAAGATAACTAGATCTGATGTGAGAGGTGTAAGGCTGAGAGGAAGACCACGAATAGGATGGATGGATAATGTGAAGAGAGCGTTGGATGCGAAAGGGATGTCTGTTGAGCAAGGAAGAGTAGCTGTGTGTGATAGAAATGAATGGAGAGAAACTATGAATGAATAAATGATGACACAGCCCTGAGGGGATATTATCCTGCATTTGTCTGATCAGCTGATCATGTCAGGTGCGGGTAAGGGGACGGGTCGATTATGATGTAGCAGGGGTAAACCAGCTCTGCTGGTGGGCCCTGCTGCGGATGTCACTGATTGCACTGCGCAGCTGACCCTCATGCGGTGTGGGGGCTAAGATGCAAACAAATGTGTTTGAGTGGATGAGTAAATTGAGAGTGTTCGTCCTGTCTCGGCTACCCCCCTTTCCTTGGGGGAAGCAGCCTAAGTATATATATAGATAGATAAACTGTTAAGTACAATGTACTAGCCCCAACTTAAGAGGATTTAATTTAAGGCGAAACACAATACATAAGCAGATCCAGTATTTAGTAAGTGAGGGAACGGGGTCATTTTCTAATAAGAAAACTGAAAACCCTACAAAGGATAGCCCTATCAATAAGTAACTTTACATAACTTTTTGCTGGATATTTGTAAGTTGTCTATACTGACACGAAGTGGTATATTTTTGATTTTCCTTTTCCTTTTTGTAGCCTTATAAAACAATATGATAGGTAAATATAGGGAAAAGTTCAGACCCCAAGGACACGCCACCCGTCTGGATGAGGTATTTGCATTATAGTTTTTTTATTTCAATAATTCAAAGCACTAGTAACTGTTACACACAGACATTTGAAATACTGTACATACTATTCCATGCTGAAGCCTGTCTTTAGCTCTTAGTGAAACAGGCGCCCTCTTTGCAGCTGTCGAAAAATAAAGTCATTATAATAATTACAAGGTTGGTGACAAAGACAGCTTGTTATATGGAAAGTGGTCAGTCGTTATCATTGGCGTAGTTTCAGCTGTGTTTCCAACAAATAGTTTAAGGATTTGAATTTCATTAAATCAGGCTTTACTGATCTACCAGAAGACCCGCCGACATGTCGTAAAAATACCCCCGCTAATACCAAGCACCAGTCCTGTATGAGACAGCCCTAGCATGTATTCAATATGGACGGTGGGTGTTAGCGCCGAAGTGGTGACATGTAGAGGTGTATGGTATGTAGGAGGACTGCTGGGCCTTGATAGCAGGCTGTGAAGCCTATGCCCAGAGTCGGACACATAAAAAAAAAAAAAAAAAAAAAATACGTGGAGGAGGGAGGGAACCATAAATATGAACAATAAACCGAAGCAATATAGCAGGAGAATTACAAATGGTGCCAAACGAATTGGGCCAGACATACGTTTATTTATCATTCAGCTTTGAAAATTCATTGTTCACACACAATTCCCCATTATTCTGATCAACACCGCCGTTACCCTGGCCCTTTTCTGCAACTAAGGATGGCGTGACGTAAGATCCAAGAAACATGAATATAACAGTACGAGAGAACTATCAACTGTATACTCATTGAAAAAAAAAAAGAATACTAAAACACTCATGATACTTAACAAATGAGAAGTGAATGACAAGCTCCCAAGCCTCTAGAATTATTATGCGAGGGAGACCAATATGACTTTCATTATGAAAATAATGGAAGATAAGGTTGGAGATTTATGGAGCACCAAAGACACCGCAATGGCCCCCAACCTTACGACCTTCATGCCAGGCCTCTAATTTGCCGTCAGTTACGCCCTTCATCAACAGCTGTTGCCACAGTTAATTAGTTTAATTAATCCTGCCCAGTGTACAAAGGAAGTGTAGTAACGGGGTATTTATCTTTGCTCCAGATTAAATTTTGTTTGGTAGCGAAAATCACTGCTTGTAATAGTGATTATTTTTTTTAATGCAAGGAAGCAGGAACCAAAGGCCAGGAGCCCGCAAACTGTTCCCTCCAAGAAAGAGAGAGAAAAAAACATGATAACAAAGAACCAAATTCAAGATCCGCTCATTTCGAGATGCCTGGACACACTGTACTTGAAAGACTGAAGGTCATACGCAATAGCAAATACAGACAGAGGGAGACAGTTCCAGAGTTGACCTGTTGCATACATGAAGGACTGAGAGTAACGGTTAACTCTTGCATTAGAAAGTTGGACAGAAAAGGGATGAGAGTTTGGTGATAGACAGGTGCTATGCGCTCACAAAAGGGGTGGAGGGATTCAGGCAAACAATTTCAGAGGAGCAGTGACCGTTGAAGTAGCGATAGAAAAGTGATAAAGATGCTACAGTGTGGAGAAAGGACAGGGGTTGAAGGGAGCTAGTAAGAGGAGGAGAGTTAATGAGACGAAAGGCCTTTGACTCCACACTGTTGAGAAAACCAGTATGTGGGGAACCTCTCCACACCTGTGAGTTGTACTCTATACAGGACGAATAAAACCCGTGTTTATAAGTCAACAACGGTGCAAAGGGTTAAGAAGGCACGGATTCGGCTTAGCACACCTAATCTCTTGGAAGCCGATTATACAAGAGAGGTAATATGATCTTTCCAAGATAAATCCTCAGTGAACGAGGCCCCAGTTATGTTTAGAGATGATGCAGGATTGAGCTGAATACTGATTAAAATTAAAGGGTAATCCTGCAGATGATTTTCTTGGGTTCATAGAAGTACGAACTGAGTTTTTGATGCAGTAAAAAGAACAAGATTGCTTTTACTCCAATCAGAGATATAAGCTAAGTCAGATATTAGGTGCACCATACCGTCATTCCTTGTTTGTTAAAGTAACTGTTGAGATAGATGCACCGGGAAGCAAATGGAAAGGTGAAGGGTGGAGTCATCAGCATATGAGTGGATAGGATTAGATGTACAGCTTAGGTCATTAATGACAAAAAAGAATTGAGTTGGTGACAGTACAGAGTCCTGAGGAACATCACTATTGATAGCTCTAGGAGAAGAACGGTGGCCGTCTACAGCAGCAGTTACATAACGACCAGAAAGGAAGCTAGAGATGAAGGCACATATAGAAGGATAGAAACCGTAAGAGAGCAGTTTGGATATTAAAGATTTATGCCAGGATAGACAGAAAGCCTTTGAGATGTCAAGTACAGTGACAAATCTTTCACCCAAGTCCCCAGAAGAGGATGATGACCAGGAATCTGAAACGTTGTTGAAAAGATCGCCAGTGGAGTGTCCCTGGCGGAACCCATACTGACGATCAGAGAGAAGGGATTGATAGGAAAATGTTTTTTTTTTTTTTTTCTTAAGAAAAGACTTGAAAACTTTTGGAACACAGGATATTAAAGCAATTGGTCGATAATTAGAGGGCTGGGAATAGTCATCCTTCTTTGGAACAGGCTGAATGACAGCAAACTTCCAGCAAGAGGGAAAGGTAAAAGTTGACAGGTAAAGGCAAAATAATTTTCTTAGGCATAGATGCACAGTTCTTGAGGACAATGAGAGGGACTCCATCAGGCTCATATGCCTTTTTAATATTGAGGACAGTGATGGCAGAAAATACATCAGTTGAAGAGATTTTAAAGCTAGCAATGAAGAAGTCAGAGGGGGGAAGTGATGGAGGAACAGCACCAGAATCATCTAAGGAGGAATTGGAGGAGAAATTCTGAGTGAAAAGTTCTGCTTTATCAGCGGAAGAAATAGCTACAGAGCCATCAAAGTGGACAAGAAGAAGGAAAGATGATGAGATAAAATTGTTAGAAAGGTTTCTGGCATGGTGCCAGAAAGAGTTGGAGAGCTCAGAGCATTTAGTACGAATGATATTATTAACCCATCACGTCCCAACCGATTTCCACCACTGACTCCCCCCAGTCCCGACCAATTTTGGAAAAAAAAAATTTTTGGCTCAAACCTCTGCTTTTGGTGAGAAACATCGAAAATTCACAGAGAAATCGCTCACCTGAGGTTTTAAATACTCGATACAGATAGCAGTACTCCTTACTTAACTAGGTTTTCTATCACGCTGGCTCCAAAGAAAACGAGTTCTATCGGAGGGTGACTATTCCACACCACTTATAAACGGTATTTATTTATTCATTTGGTACGAATTTATATGTAGTACGAGAGTATATTGGTTTTCAAACAGTAATATAGGCAATATAAGCATTGTTTCACTCACTAACACATCAGCATACCTGACCTTTTTTGGCGACATTACCTGATCATTATTTCTGACTGTTTCTTCCTCTAATGCTACGTAAACTTTGTCCTCCACATTATCATCAATTGGGGAATCACTCTGGCCTTGAATGCCTTTATTGGCCAGGTCACTGGTAACAGGTGAATTGCCGAGACAATGGCGTGTGGGGGGGGGAGGTCATGTGGGGTAAGGCATTGTCCCTGCCTGGCATCTTGTAGAGGAATAGAGGAAGGTGTCCCGTGTATACATACCAAAAATCATACACGAAAATTGACCATTGTGTAAATTATGAACCTTGCAATTGTGCGACGTACCAGTACATCAACAGGTCTAGCTGTGACAAAACGTTGCGACATACCCATACGTCGACAGGACACCTTGGGTAAATAGCAGAGCAAAGAACAGACTTTGCACAATTCTGGGCAGAAACATAAGAGATGAGGTTCAAGGGTGGGTTGGCTCCGGTATCCATTGAAGGCCTTCTCCTTGCAGTGGACAGCATTAGAACAAGCGTGATTAAACCAAGGTCTTTTTACATTAGTCATAGGATATGAGAAAGGAATGTATGCTTTCATACCCGAGAGAATAACATCCATAATGCGCTAGGCGCACTCAGATGGCTCTTGGCCATGGAAGTAATAATCATTGTAGGGTTGACTGATTGAATATAATTAAAATCTGGCAGCATAATCATTGTTGGGAAGATGAGAGAAGTGCTGCCTGAGGGCAGTTCCAGAGTGCCATAACAGTCACTTCTTGGAAGGGTCCACAGGCCTTAATGGAGCGATAGGACAGATTAAGGTGATAAGGTTGTGATCAGAGGAGCCCAACGTAGAGGAAAATTAACAGTGTAAGCAGAATGATTAGTTGAAAACAAGAGGTCAGGTATGCTGGATCTCTCTCCAAGGCAGTCAGGGATATGGGTAGGGTGCTGTACAAGCTGCTCTTGGTCATTAAGGCTAGAAAAGATGTAGGCTTGTTCACCAGGTGGATCAGTGAAAGGAGAGGGGAGCCAAAGGTTATGGTGAACATTGAAATCTCCTAGAATGGAGATTTCAGAGAAAGGAGCAATTGATAGGATGTGCTCCATCTTATAAGTAAGAAAGTCGAAGAATTTTTCATAGTCAGTAGAATTTGGGGATAAGTAAACGGCACAGGTATATTTAGAGAATGACAGGAAAACCGAAAGCAAAGAGTAGAGAATTCAGAAGATTCAATTTCAGGAACACGAGAGCAAGATATGTTGCTGCCTACATATACACAACAGCCCACATTTGGCTTTGAAATGAGTAAAGAGAAAGTAGGAGGATACAGAGAAGGGTTTGTTAGTGCTCAACTCAGTTGAGTCTCAGTGAGGAAGAGAAGGTGAGGTTAAGAGAGGTGGTGCTCAAAGAGAGAAAGTTAGAGGAAAGGCAGCGAATGTTGCAGAAAGAAGTGAGGTAGACACTAGTTCCAGGAATCTCGCTTAAGTCAAGACAATTATTCTTCAAAAAATTCCAAATATCATCATCATCAGCTTGTAGTAGTCTGCTGCATGATAAATTCTTGCCAGTAAATTTATGTTCATTTATACATATGTATAGCATACAGGAACATACACAAGGAACACCAACATTTTTACATTTTTGTACATAATGATTCAAATGATTTAATATTTATGTATTCAAGGATGCGTGAATTGCTGCACATATTGTTATGTTGGGGCAATATTTGCGTTATCAAGTCATGGAAACTGTCTACTTAAATCATTTTAAATTCCTCAGCAGTCCCATCTCCACTGCTCTTACTGTACTCTTGACTTTTCATTTTCATGCCATAGTCTCACATCGATATGTTAAAGTTGGCACTAACACTTCTTCATGCAAGCCTCGTGCAGCTGCAACACTCAAGCCTCTGCTTCTTATCAAGGCCATCATCGCACCAGCTACGTTTCTTCCTTGTGTCACTCTACTTTCAATTTATTTTGCATATTTTCCTCTCTTTTCTATCACTGTACCCAGGTATTTGAACTCTATAACCAATTCCAGTCTCTCTCCATTCACTGTAACATCGCACTGGGAATCACCTTCTCTCTCATTAACAATCAGTTTACTATTTTCTACATTTACTCTCAAGGCACGACCCTCACAGGCATCAACAAATCTCTGCACTAGCCTACCAAGTTCCTATCCGGTATTTGCAAGCAGTACCGCATCATCAGCACACAACAAATTTTAGATATTCCATCCATCACCATTCATTACCAACACCATCCCCCTCTCCATTATTCGTGTTTTTACTTCTCTCATCACCCCATCCATATATAGATTGAATAACCATGGGGACGTCACACAACCTTGTCGCTCGCCCACACCAATCGTGAACCGGTGAACTATTCATTCATTTAGATGCCCATTAACCCTTACAAATGCTTCACTACCACCATATAAACTCTTGACGGCACGTTGTAGCCTACCATCTACACCGTACCTGCGTAAAATTTTCCACAATCCTTCTCTGTCCATTTTGTCGTATGCTTTTTCCAGATCTATGAATGCCTTATGGCCCTTCTCACAAGCCTGGTCTGCTATCGGTCTCAATGCAGATATTTGACCCACACATCCTATGCCACTCCTAAAGCCACCCTGTTCATCACTCACTAGGAATTCTGATATCTCCCTTACTTTATAACAGTTCTTCCATATACCTTCCTTACCACATTTGATAAACTTATGCCACGATAATTCTTGCACTCACTTTGCTCACCTTTATTTTTGTACAGGGGTACAATCACTGCCTTTTTCCACTCTGCTAGCACAGTTTCACTCATCCATGCCTTCTTACATATCTCCAACGAGCACTTCATTCCACTCTCTCCACTACACTTTATCATCTCAGCATACACCTTTTTTTTTTTTAATAGATAATGAATGGAGAAAGGAAAAACAAAGGAAAAAAAAGTCCATGTGCCTAAAGGCATCCTCCTTTCATAAAATATTTATAACAACTGGATTTAAATTAAAGTGGATTTAATGTTTGTGGGAAGCAACTCCCAGGAAATGAATTCCAGAGAGTAGTAGTTCTGGGAATAAATGAATTTTGATAAGCAGAGGTTCTGCATTGCGGGGGAGAGAGTGAGAGTTCATGGGCGCTCCCAGCTGCCCGAGTATTTCGGGAGAAAATGTGAGGGGGAGGCACAATTGAAGCCAGTTCATCAGAGCATTTACGGTTAAAATATCGATAAAATAATGCTAAAGAAGCAACATCTCTATGTGCTGATAATGGAGAAGTGTCCTGCGTAATGGCAGGATTATTGATTACTCTAATGGCTTTATTTTGAATTTTGTCCAACTGCCTCAATGCAACTGTTTCACATCCACTCCACAGTAGTGAACAGTAATCGATCTGAGAACACACATAACTTTTGTATATTGTGGCCATCTCCTCGTCAGTGAAGAACTCACGAACTCTGCACATAAGTCCCAATTTGTTAATGATGCCTCGGAGTCCCCGGGGGGGGGGGGGGACCATAAATGTCAATCCGCCCCTTTCCTGGTGACGACTCTAAGAGTTGCTTGGAACCACTGTCTGACTCACTTCGTCTTCATTTATGCAATATTCACAGCCTTTCCTCTAACTTTCTCTCTCTTGAACATCACCTCTCCTCTAAACCTCACCTTCTCTTCCTTACCGAGACTCAGCTGTCAGAGGCAACTGACAGCAAAAACTATTCTGTATCCTCCTACTTTCTCTATACTCATTTCAAAGCCAAAGGTGGTTGTTGTGTATATGTACGGAACGACTTCTCTTGCTCTCATGTTCCTGATCTTGATTCTTCTGAGTTCTCTACTTTCTGGCTTCAGCTCTCCTGTCATTCTCTGACTAAATATATCTGTGCTGTTTAATATGCTCCATTTTAATTTTTTAGTTTTGAAAAGGAAGTGTAGTGTGTCCTGTACATGTCGTTTGGTGTTGACAGTTAGAGAAACATGTATTACAGAGCATGCTGGCCTACTCTTTGTGTTACGGAAACACTGAAAAAGTTCAGCAAAGGGGGATGGTCAGGAACTAGTCCCGAAGGCTGATGAAACGGTAGCTCCAGCTCTCCCTGTCATCAGCTTTCCACCCACCTTGGGAGTACTGCCCTGCTCGACTGGTGCTACAGTCTACTCCTCAAATTATTCTGTTATGTCTCATTTATATATGAATATATAGAGCAAGTCCTTCTGATATATATTGTATAATTGACTACAGTAGACCTGCCATTATATTTATATATCTGTTATACATGTACAAGTTTATGTTACAATTATATTAATACAGTGACTACAGTTATAGTCACTATATTATGACAATTATACTACTTTTACAATATTAGGTATTTCACTTAGTTAGCTTACAAGTTGATTGTAATGTGTATATACTATGCATTAATATGTTACAACAATATTTACTGTCGTTGGTACAACAGCCTTGCATGACCGAGCCATATATAGGCATTATATAGGCACTAGTATATATCTCATAACACAATGTGCAGGATGTGATGTCTGCTGGAGACATAGCTTCTCACTAGGAATGTCAATCCACATATGTATATCCACAATCTTGTGCCAGACCATCAACATATGATGTATCTCAAACCATCTCTTTGTAGTCCAGACGATCGAGAATTTCATGACGAATTCAAACACGTGGGGTAACCAGCTCTAGTTGGTCAGTCCACGTGAATGGAAATCTACCAAACACTACATCACACATACACATCCTCTCCAAGCTGTGTATAATGTTGGAGAGATTCCCTTCAGTTTAGAAGGGATTGGAGAGAAGGCTCAATAACATAAGTGTCAGCTAGGAGGCTTTGCCGTCATGATATATTATGTTGTAAATCACTGTTCGATATAACTGTACAATAAACTCCGTAATCCAAGAGTGCTCTAACTCACCTCATACACAAAAGGGGAAGGTGAGAAAGAGAGCAAGAGACCTACCTATTCACCCTAGTCGACGATCCACCATTTAGTAAACAGCGACAAGGAGCCATACTACATCTCACAATTTTATTCTGGCAGTGCTTTGATGATCTACAATCGACCTCCCTATCTCCCAACAAGTACCTATGACTACGCTCTCGAGATTGGCAGCAGCGGCGAACAACAGAAAATAAGACAAACTACGTGTCCAAGTAGCAGTAGCAGTAGTAGCTGTAATAACAGCATCAGTAGTAATAGCAGTAGTAGAATTAATAGTAATAATAATAATCATCATCAACATCCGGGCCTTCTTTCCCACCCTAGGGCAGGGTGATGAGTACCAACACCCAGACAGCCCAAATTTGTCCAATCTAATGGGCCACGCTTACATTCACTCACCATTCAAACCCCTGAAATCCTGGGTCTATCTGATACGCCAAAAACATTCACCACGGTCTGTAACATAAACGCGTGAAGTAGAGTGAATCCGGCCGCTCTCACGAGGAAAGCCAAATCCCTAATCATGCACTTCTCACAGTACTCACGCAGCCAGCTCGATCTTTTGTCAGTTACCCAGCCTCACAGACTTCCAAACCTCTCTTCCTCACACTCTCAGTCACCATATCCCTACACCTTCTCTTTCGCTTACATCGCCTCTTCCCTCCTTCAGATTCGCTCAGATATACCTTTTTCATCATTCTGTTGTTATCCATTCTCTCTACACGACCACACCATCTTAGTATACTCTTTTCGATTGTGGTGTCTACAGACTTTCTCAAACCATATCTTTCACGAATCACGTTCTTCCGTATCCTATCTGTACTCCAAATACATTCCTCAGCAATCCCATCTCCAATGCTCTCTCTCTTGACTTTTTATTTTCATGTCACACCATAGTCTCACATCCAAATGTTAAAGTTGGCACTAATACTCCTTCATGTAAGCCTCTTGCAACTGCAACACTCAAGCATATGCTTCATATTAAAGCCTTCATTGCACCAGCTACTTTCCTTCCTTGTGTCACTCTACTTTCCACTTTCCACTTCTTTTGCACATTTTCGTCTCTTTTCTACTGTATCACTGTACCCAGGTATTTGAACTCTCTCACCAATTCCAGTCTCTCTCCATTCACTGTAACATCACACTAGGAGTCAACGTCTCTGTCAGTAACCATCTCTTTACTCTTTTCTACATTTACTCTTAAGGCATGATGCTCACAGACATCAGTAAAACTTTACAGTAGTCTACCAAGTTCTTGTCAGATATGTGCAAGTAGTACCGCATTATCAGCTTACAACAAATTTGAGATATTCCATCCATCACCATTCATTACCAAACCCATCCCCCTCTCCATTAATCGTGTTTTTACTTCTCTCGTCACCTCATCCATATATATATATATATATATATATATATATATATATATATATATATATATATATATATATATATATATATATATATATATATATATATATATATATATATATATATATATATATATATATATATATATATATATATATATATATATATATATATATATATATATATATATATATATATATATATATATATATATATATATATATATATATATATATATATATATATATATATATATATATATATATATATATATATATATATATATATATATATATATATATATATATATATATATATATATATATATATATAATATATATATATATATATATATATATATATATATATATATATATATATATATATATATATATATATATATATATATATATATATATATATATATATATTGAACAACCATGGGGACATCACACAACCTTGTTGCACGCCCACACCGATCGTGAACCATTCACTTAGATGCCCATTTACCTTTACACATGCCTCATTACCATCATAAAAACTCTTGACGACACCTAGCAGCTTACCATCTGCACCGTTCATGCGAAAAGCCTTCCTCAGTCATTCTCTGTCTATCTTGTTATATACTTTTTCCAGATCCACAAATTCCATAAAAACCTCACAGTCCTTCTCACAAGCCTTCTCCACTATCTGTCTTACTCAAAATATTTGACCCACACATCCTCTGCCACTCCTAAAAAAAAACCTTGTTCATCACTCACCAGGACTTATAATATCTCTTTTACTTTCTCTATACTAATTCTTCCATAAACCTTCCCTACCACGCGCAAAAAACTTATGCCACGATAATGCTTGCGTCACTTCACTCACCTTTATTTTTGTACAGTGGTGCTATCACAGCCTTTTTCCACTCTGCTGGCACAGTTTCACTGAGCCATGCCTTCTTACATATCTTCAACAAGCATTTCTTCCCACTCTCTCCACTACACTTAATCATCTCTGCATACACCTCATCAACCCCAGCTGCTATCCCATTTTTCAGCCTGTTCACAGCGTTCTTCACCTGTGCGAGTGTCACGTTTCCTATCGCTGCATTCCTTCTCTGCACACCTGCAAAGCCGATCATGTTTACAGCGACTCTGCTCTCTCTATTCCCATTCATCAGGCTTTCAAAATATTCATTCTAAGTGGTCCTTAAATTATCCCCATGGGTTAGTAATCTACCACTTACATCCTTCACACATTCACATTTGCTTCTGCTGTCACTTCTACATTTCCGCACCTCTTTCCAGAATAACTTCCTATTTCCAGAGTAATTTGAATTCATTTTTCTTCCTTCTTTCATTTGCTTCCTTCTTGTTCCTCTTCACTAGTCTCTTTACATACTTCATGCTCTCAATATTCAGTTATTTCAATTGAGACCCTGTCCTGTGACCACTCTAGCCACTTCTTCGTCTTTTCCTCCACTCTTCTCTTAACCTCTTCATCCCATCATGTCATACCTTTCTTCTTTGTTGTTACTCTTGCCACACCACACACCGCTTTAGCATTCCTAACTGTGAACTTCCTATATACATTCCACAGGCTGTCCAGATCCATTTCTCTCCAATTCGCTAATTCTAACTCCTCCCTCACTTTCCACAGGCTGTCCAGATCCATTTCACTCCAATTTGCTAATCCTAACTCCTCACTCACTTTGATCCTGTATTCATCTGCCATTTCTTCGATCCTCAGCTTCTTGACTTTCTGTCTTTCTCCCCGACTTCTCCTCTCTCTCCTGGTCCACCTTACTTTAAGATTGACTATGCATACAATCATATGAGCTGACAGACCTCCACATTGTCCTCTCACGGCCCTCCCATCAACAACCATTCCCGGCATCGACGTCTCTACTAGCACATAATCAATCACGCTCCTTTCAACACGATCCCTGTACCCTTTATATCATGTATATTTATGTGCATCTTTCTGTTTGAAATACCAGTTACAAATGCACAACTTTCTTTCCTGACACATATCCTTCAGTCGCATTGCATTATCTTTTTCTCCTGGCAGTCCATTACAACCCATTATGTCCTCCTCATGACCAGTGCCTACTCTTACATTCATATTGTCCATTATGATCACTTTATAGCTCCTGGGTATTTCTCCCACTGCTTCATCCAGCTCATCACCAAACTCGTCTTTCTGTCTCTCGCACTCCTGTCATCACACGGTGCATACGCTACAATCCAGCCACTTTCGCCTTCTCAGACTTGAACTTGACATACATACATCTTGAGCTGATACATTTGTAACCTCTCATTCCACTCTGCCACACTTCATTCATCAACGAAGAAGCGCCTTCCTTGCATCTTCCTCGCCCTTTCATGCCCAACCTCACACACTTTACACCCTCCCACTCCATTTCACACCCTTTCATCTTTGTTTCACACAGTGCTATCATGGCATATCTCACACTCTTGAACACACTCACCACTTCCATCCTCTTGCACTCCTCATTCATACCTCTCAGATTCCACATGGCCATGCCCATTTGTTTGGGGTCCTGGGCAGGTATTAGGGCCTCCGAGGCTTTCCGAATCATTTGCCATAATTATTTTAAATAGGGGAATCTGGGGGACACTTAACCCGGCCAAAAACCCCGGTTATGCAGATACCACCCAGCATAGTTAATGGTTTCCTGGGTACAGGAAACCATTTGGCTTGTCACTCGGTGTAGAGACCATAAGGCATCACTACACTGAGTGAGTGGATGATGGGCACCCCCATTTACCACAATAATAATAATTATAATAATAACAATAATAATAATAATAACAATAATAATAATAATAATAATAATGATAATAATAATAATAATAATAATAATAATAATAATAATAATAATAATTACAATGATAATAATAACCTCAATACCTAGGCTTTTTCTCGCTAAGAGGGTAGCCGAGACTGGACGACACACTCACCAAGTTACTCTTCCACACACACACATTTACTCATATCTTAGCCTCTGAGGGGAGAAGGGACCGCTACTCACCACACTACACTGTGTGAGGGTCAATGGCATAGTGCAGCCCATCGCCATCATTAACAAGGCCTAACAGCAGAGCTGGTTCATCCCTGCCACATCGTAATGGACTCATCCCCTTCCGTGCACCTGAACCGATCAGCTGATCAGACCAGATGCGGGAGAACATCCCATCAGGGCCACGATATTTCCCCAGTCACTGCTATCATACGCAACCCTTCTTCCTTGCTCTAGAGACATCTCTTTCTCATCTAATACTCTCATCACACTGTCCATTCATCCTATTCGTGGTCTGCCCCTCAGCCTTACACCTCTAACATCAGATCCAGTTATCTTATTCACCAGCCACTCTTCATCCATTCTCTCCATATGCCCAAACCACTGCAACACTCTTTGCTTAATTTGCTCGGCCATCTCTTGCATAACTCCAGTTCTCCTTCGCAATTCATCATTTCTCACTTGATCTATACACGTCGCTGAACACATACTCCTCAGACACCTCATCTCCATTACATTCAATCTCTTCCTGTCTGCTACACCCATGTTCCATGTCTCAGCCCCATATAAGGCAGTCAGTACCTCTACTCCCTCATACAGCCTTCTTTTTACATCCATTCTAGGCAAACGACATCTAAACACTTGTTTCATCCCTCCCAGCACCTTTCCTACTTCATTCATTCTGAACTTCACATCTACATCTATTCTTCTATTCACAGCAACATGTTACCATAAATTCTTAAAGCACTCTACCTCCTCAAGCAACTCTCTCTCTCTCTCTCTCTCTACACACACACACACACATATATATATATATATATATATATATATATATATATATACAGTACATCCCCACAGTACGCGAGTTCCGAGTTCGCGATCCCCCTTGTACGCGAGGGCATATTTTTTTTATTTTTTTTTTATTTTTTATTGGAACGCAAATTGAACTCCTTGTAAGTGAGATGGTCAGCGAAGAGTGGCCCAAATCCGGGGTTACCCCGAGTACATGACATTACCCCCCCAAGTAGCAATAACAGGTAAAGGTCTATCTATCTATCTATTGTCAGATGCCATAATCCCGTACTGGGTGGCCATTTGACTTTGAGTTACTGGTTTTACGGAGAGGGGGACTAACCCTCCACCAACCCACTTGTTGATATGTAGGGAGCACGTATGGGTTGGAATATGGTTACCACCCAGCGTCGTAAATGGTTTCTTGGCTTACATGACACTCAGTGTAAAGCCACCTGTAAAGGAAAGAGGAGCAATAAGAAGTGACAGGAAAGATGGGAGACACAGGAAGAGATGAGGGCAGGCACAAAAAAAAAATGATAAAGGCTATGGGAGACGTTGGCAGCACTACATCAAGTGAGTGGATGATGGTTGCCACCACCTACCACCAATGATTTAACTAGTAAAGCTATGATCTTGTAGGTTTACTTTATCTTAGGTAATATGTCGTAGATAGTTTCCTTGCATAGTACAATACTTGGGTCTGAAAGGTGTCTCCAGGGTTGCCCATGAGGGGGTGTGTGGCCCATATGTAATTTTTCCCATAAGTTTATGTATTCACAGTACGCAAATTCCTGGTACGCGACGTCCTCTGCCACCCATATAAGCGCGTACTAGGGGGATGCACTGTACTCATATATATATATAGAGAGAGAGAGAGAGAGAGAGAGAGAGAGAGAGAAAGAGAGAGAGAGAGAGAGATAGATAGATAGATAGATGATAGATAGATAGATAGATAGACAGATAGATAAATAGATATGTAGTAAAAATTACTCAGGAGAAAATCACATCGTTGACGATGAGAAGAATATACTGATCACTAAGAAAAGACCGTGAAAAGTATGAAAATCTGAATGACGGTGAATGACAAAAACACCAAACATAAAATAAATGATGGAATATACGAAACATAAAGACAAAAATTAAAGAGCTGAGAATGTAAGAGTGGAAGGAAGTCACAGAATAACGACGTAGCTTAGTTAAAGCCACAATTGTAGAGAGAAACAGTGGGAGAGAAAATGGAAAACATGCATGTTGAGAGAGAGAGAGAGAGAGAGAGAGAGAGAGAGAGAGAGAGAGAGAGAGAGAATTTTAATGCGAACTGCCAGTACGATTTTAGGCCAATAGAGATAAAAGATGCTGAAATTACTAGAAGAATCTGGTCCATTATGCTGATTGCCTGGGTTTAAATTGGAATTTAAACCTTTTTATGCTGTTACACTTTCCATAGAGAGATCCGCACATAACACTACGCTTCCACTCCGCCACTGTGTTTCTCGTGTGTTGCGTGGACGGCTCACTCGGCTTTGTCAATGTCTATTCTGCATCAATTAGTCATTCCCTATTCCCACTGCCACATCCACTTCCATGCCAATAAAATAAGCCGTCCCCGAAGTACATAAGAACTAGCCATGTGAGTGTCTAGTGGAGAGCAATTTGCGGATCACCCTGTATTCAGTTCTTGTTACCAGAGGCCAATTTTGCTTACCATAAACATTTTTTTGTTAATGATTTTCACTCTAACCTAACCTAACATTAGGCTACCATCTCTCCAGCTTGAGTGCTGCGTTGTAACACCAAACGAACACTATCATTATGGTGCTAGTCACAAAGAATTTTTGTGGAAAGTGAGGGAAGCCCAGAATTGTCTTTCTCTGCCACTGAACATCGTGAAATAAGTTGCAGTCGAAAGAATGGGTCAGTTTAAAATGAGATGACTGTAGATGGACTGGGTCGGGGATTGTATAATGCATTCAATATATTATGTATCCCATAAGTTGAATAAAATAATTTCTTCAGGATTATAATGAATTTCCATTTACTCCTTCACTAGCACAGGGTTTCCCAAAGCTGAATAATATCGCCTGGTGGTAGAAAGAATAAAATAAAACGGGGTTATTGCATTCATTGGGTTAAAAAAATATGTTCGACTGAGGGCACTAGATGAATCTCACCTTTCATTTTTTTTTCCTGTTGATCTTTTGACGTTATTTATTTTTTCTATTTTTTTTTTACATTGTCATATATTTCATTTCCTGTTCCCTATGATCTTCCTTCCAGGGACTTCTTGAGCCAGCAAAACTTTTTCGCCTGCATTCCCTCCTGCTCTTTCACCTTTACTCTTCGTCCGTATCCAGTTACATATAATTCTGTTTCCCAAGTAGAATGCATTAAGTTCGTCATCTTTGACCTTCATTTTTGTTTACTTCCTTCGTGTCGCACATTCTTCCATCGCCACCTGCAGCGAGTGGTGCCTGCTGGACCTCAGGGAATGAATGCTGTTCTCTTCTTGCTTTGTCTCTATACTCTTTCTTCCTTCCCATCTGTTTTGCATCACTCAGAATTCTCCATGTCGCTTTGCTCTCCTTTAGTATTCTTCCCTCTAGTTATTTCCTATCCTCAGTACTTCTCCTTTCATGCCTCTTTTGTGTTCTTTTATGATTTTTCTTAGGCTGAGGCTATTTTATGAAAGGAAAAATAAACAACTGCAGCAGCAACAACAACAACAACAACAAAAGGATGAAATTGAGAGGCTAGCTCGGTTTCACTTATTCTATTTCCTTTTGTTTTCCTCTTTAACTATACTCTACACGGCCAATCTTTTTATTTATCTTTTTTTTTTTTTTTTTTTCACGAGAACCTGACTTGGAGACTGTATGTGAGTGAAATGGAGGGAGGGAGGTGGAGAGGAGACCGAGGATGAGATGCAGGGATTGGATGTAGGGGTAGATGAGAGAGGGAGATGTGAGTTGGAGAGAGGGCAACAAGACGGCAGGGGTATGGTGACATGGAGACTATTCTTTTCTTGTCACCACTTGCGGGATTATGGTGTCTGGCGACAGATAGGTAGATAGATAAATAGATAGATAGATAGATAGATAGATAGACAGAGAGACATAAGTTGATGGAATCAGTTTCTGCGTTGCTAGGAACTAGGCTCAGGTTACTTCCTACCTACCTGAAGGTTTTTAGGGAAAAGGCTTTGCTAAGTCCCAGCCTTCACTTAAAATGATCCGCATGTGTCAGTGTGATTCTGAGGTCCGTGGAACCTCCAGGGGTTGCCTCTCGAGGGCGACTTACAGCCCCGCCCTTTCTATACTTTTGAATTGGGTGGATGTTTACCACTGTGCATTTTTCTTTTTTTTAGAAAAAAAAAAAAAAAAAGGCCATGCATACCCTTGGGAGTCTTCTCGTGCGGGGAAGCCACTGGTAGGTCGCATCCTGCCTAAAGCCTGGTCTGGGTGGAAGTCTATTGCTATGCAAATATTCCTTTCCTGGAGAAAACTGTGACTGTACGTTGAGGGAACACACACACACACACACACACACACACACACACACACACACACACACACATCTATGTTCTTCCTTCCTGCTCAAAACGTATCACGCTGAGAATGTTAAGTACCTCAAACTTTTTAGATTTTAATTGTATTTCGACACGACCGTCCCAGAAGATAATTATGACATTAAGGTCTATTCTTACTCTATTATTTTCCTCTGTTAGTCTACTATTTTCCTCCCCTGTGGATCCGACACATAACAGTCGTCATAATGGCTCCCTGCTGACGGCCTTTTGAGTCATTAGTACATATTAGTATAGTTCTTTCACATTAACTTGGCCCAAATTTCGTCAGTTTCCAACTTATTTCGGGCAGTTCAGTGGCAGAAAAACACAATGCTACTGCGCTACAGCCTTTTCATGATACCTATCATCATATTCTAGAATTATTCTATTCTTACAGCTCAGCTTTGGAGAGAAAGAGAGAGAGAGAGAGAGAGAGAGAGAGAGAGAGAGAGAGAGAGAGAGACTCAGGGACTGAGGGAAGAAAATGGAGACTTCAAAGGTGAGAGCAAGGAAGAGAGGATAAGCACAAGAGAAAGTAAAACAGAATGAAGAGAATGGTGCAATGTTTGTGACTGTGCTGACAGAGGAAGGCAACAAAGGGTAATAAACAAACAGGTGATGAAATTTAAGATACAATGAGTGTGAGAAAAGAAGAAAGGGAAGGAAATAAAGGAAGAAAGGAAAGAGGCAGAAATGAGGAAATGTGGAGCAACAAAAAAACAACTGCAAAAGATGAAAATGAAGGAGAGATGGTGACGAAAATAGAAGAAAAAAAAAAAAGAATAAAGGAGAATCTTATGAGAATAGAGACGCAATAACGTAAGAAAGGAATACATAAAAAAAAAAAAAAAACGGTAAGGAAGAGGGTGGAAGAGTGAATAAAAGTAGCAGTAGGAAAAAAAGAGTCACAGGTACGGAAAAAAGGAACACAAGAATTCAAGAAAAATTATTTAAAAAGTATATAGGGAACAAGGAGACAAAGGATCAGAAAGGAACAATAAGAAATAGTTGGGCTGGATAAAAATGTACCGAGAGAAAAGAAAGCTGTACAGAAAATAAAGAAGAATACGGAATCCTACATGGGACATGTGAAGCTGTAGGAGGACTACTGGGCCGAGGGATAGGCTACTGCCCCCGAGATATAGACCCTGAAGCCTTTGCCCAGAGTCGAGCACATAAAAAAAAAAAAAAGGGTACAAAGAAGAACAGGTGGAAGGATGAGAGGAGTAATGGATGGACTGATGAAACTGAAGAATGGAAAACAACAAAACAGACAGAAAAAACATAGGCAACGCGACGCTTGTGCAACACTCCATCTGATCAAGCACATCCCCCCCCCCCACCTCCCTGCACACCTAACCAAGAGCATAATGGCCCTCACTCCCCACCCCCCCACACACAATCTTTTCTTTTAAAGGTGGGGGTAAGGAGAACCCCTTGAAGATACATAACCTGTGACCTTCAGGTTCTTGCGCAGGTCGCACACCTTATGAAAAAAAGGGCTTAAGACACAACATTCTCCCTATCTAATGGCACCAGTTCACTATAAGACACATAACAATGTGAAATTTCATGACTATAATGAATATGTTCTGAGTTCTGGCCAGGAAACGAAGTCTCAGCCGGGCCAGTCACCCTGCCACCATACTCTGCTGAGGGACACGTAATTATCCCAGCGATAACAACATCTTTCTCTAACTTCGTCAGGTGGAGGTAAAAAAAAAAAAAACGAGAGAAAGAGAGAGAGAGACAGAGAGAGAGAGAGAGAGAGAATGTAATGGTGGATCTTAAAGAAAAAAAATGAAGACAGTTTATCTATCTGTCTGTCTGTCTATATACCTAGGCTGCTTCTCCCAAGGAAAGGGAGGTAGCCGAGACAGGACGACACACTCACCATTTACTCATCCATTCAAACACATTCATTCGCATCTTAACCCCAAAGGGAAGAAGGGACAGATCCTCACCGCACCACACCGCACAAGGGTCAACTGTGCAGTGCAATCAGTGACATCCGCAGCAGGGCCCGACAGCAGAGCTGGTTTACCCCTGCCACATCATAATAGACCCATCCTCTTACCCGCACCTGACCTGACTGCCTGATCAGACCAAATTCTTCAGAATATCCCCTCAGGGTTGCGTCATCATTTACTCATGCACAATATCTCTCCATTTATTTCTGTCACGCACAGCCACTCTTCCTTGCTAAACAGACATCCCTCTCGCTTCCAGCGCTCTCTTCACACTGTCCATCCATCTTATTCGTGGTCTCCCTCTCAGCCTTACACCTCTCACATCAGATCCAGTTATCTTTTTCACCAATCGCTCATTATCCATTCTCTCAATATGCCCAAACCATCGCAACACCCTCTGCTCAACTCTACCAGCCATCTCCCGAACAACTCCAGTTCTCCTTCGCACTTCATCATTTCGCACTCGATCCATACGCGTCACTCCACACATACTCCTCAGACACCTCATCTCCATTACATTCAAACTTTTCCTCTCTGCTACACCCATAATCCAAGTTTCAGCCCCATATAACGCAGTTGGTACCACAACACTCTCATACAGCCTTCTCTTTACGTCCATTCTAAGCGAATGACATTTAAACACTTTTTTCATTCCTCCCAGCACCTTACCTACTTCATTCATTCTAAACTTCATTTCTGCATCTATTTTTCCATCCACAGCAACATGTGACCCTAAATATTTAAAACACTCTACCTCCTCAAGCAACTCACTATTCAAAACTATATTCATCCTCCTACCATCTACCAACCTCGTACACTTCATCACTTTACTCTTATTCTCATTTACTTTCAACTTAGGTGGTACAAAAACAAAGTGGTTGGATGTTAAGTTGTTGCATGAGGAATGTAAAAATATTAAATATTAATGGAAGAAAATACATTAAATAGGAAAAAACAGATTGCCCTGGAGAAATGAATAGAGAACCTAACTAACAAAGTTTTCACATAAAGCGTTTGAGTAATTGGAAAAATTACGGCAAAGAAAACTATCGATATAGAGAAGCTTTAATTAATTACAAAAACACGTGCAATGGAAATTTACGAAGCTGTATCAAATTTGACCTTAGTGGTAAAATAGACATTTACTGCTGATGAAAACAGTGTACCACAGCTTATGAATTATACAGTGAAAAAATTTTTACCGCAACATGCAACAATATTTTAACGAGTGTATGAATAATCCAATTCTTTCCAAATAAACTGAACTAAATGCATAACCCCTCGCGTTTAGTGCTTGGATCTAATAAAGGAAAAGAATATTCTTAAGGAAATAAAGATAAATAAAATAGAGGGAAATAAATAAAGCAAAGTCTATGGTGCTTTATATAGTGAGGCTGGAACTAAGGAAGGGAAATATAGCACAGAGGAGAAAATATGGTAATGCATACTGAAAAGTATGGAGTGAGGGAGAGACAGAAAAAAAAAAAGAGAGAAACTATTTTAAAAAGTTGGTTTATGTAAAAACATGTAGAGAAAGGAAAAGAATTTTAGCAAATAATTCATTAAGGTAAAAATACAGAGGAAGGGTAGAGTGAAGAGAGAACAGGTGGAGTGAAATCAAATGTAAGAATGAGAAAAAAAGCGACAGAAAGGAAAACGTAAAGCCATACTAAGAGATTCGCAGCACAGAAAATGGGCAAAGAGGATATCGAAACGTTATATTAAAAACAAAAATTAAGGAAGATAGATTGGAAAAAGAAATGGGGAAGGGAAAAGATGGAAGTAATAATCATATATTCCAAAAAGAAAAAAAGAAAACACACGGGAATTAGAGAGGAGAGAGTCA
Source organism: Coenobita brevimanus (assembly GCF_032717465.1). Lineage (NCBI taxonomy): Eukaryota > Metazoa > Arthropoda > Malacostraca > Decapoda > Coenobitidae > Coenobita > Coenobita brevimanus. The sequence goes on from NC_137007.1 coordinate 15,572,223, forward strand.
GAGAAAAAGTGGGAAGAGGTGAGGGAGAAGGAGAAAGGGAGGGAGAAGGAGAAAGGGAGGTAGAGGGGCAGGAGAGGAAAGGAAGGAAGAGGGAAATGAACTCAGCTTTGTGAAAAGAAATGCACTGATAAAGGAAACAGTAGGAGAAAAATATGTATATATGAAGAAAAGGACTTATTGCAGCCGTGGAAAGATGGGAGTCGACAGAGAGAAAAAAAAAAACTAAAATACTGAGAAAAATCAAGGTGAAAAGTGGAAGAAAAAGGAACAGAAAATGTAAATGAATTAAACACGAAAATAACCAATGGATGTAGACCAACCCAAAGGAAAGTAAAAAATGAAATACTGAAGTGGGGAAGAACGGGAAGAGAAGATAGCCAGATAACATACCGTAAATAATCATTTGTTAAATAGGAACAAATAAGACAGGCAAAACAAAATAAATTAATAGAGGAGAGAGAAAAAACGTAGAGGGAAAAATGCGAAGTGATTGATCAATGAAGCAGATATAAGTGGAAGAGAATATCCTACACTGGAAAGGAGTGGTTGCACTGGAGATATCAACAAAAAAAATATGGAAGTGTTATAGATACAGGAATAATTACGACAAAGAAAAGAATGGCTGCAGAACAGAATGATAAATTTTCAAGTGTTGTACATTCGATCAAAAAACTCGTTACAAAGACGATCGCTTGTTTTACATTAAGCGTTGTTACTTATATACTGTGTTTCTCTTTAGGCGAGTATTTCTGAATGAATCGTTTACTTCAGATATTGCATTAATTCTTTCTTCTTGTCGTACTGATAATATTAGTAGACTTACATAACTGTGAGTAGTTACTCGAGAATTTTTTAATAAGTTCCGCTGACTGTTTCTAAATGTAAAGTGGGAAGGTCGTAAAGATAGTTTTTTGACTGACTGTACGTTCACTGAATAGTAGTGAAGCTATATGAGATTTTTACTGAGTGGTGAGATAAGCCATATATGTAATGTGCTGTGTCTTATGAAGATTATAGACTCCAAAACAACAATCATGTATCAGTAAATGAAAATATAGCATTTTCGAATCTCACTTTAATTGCCATAATGTAAATAACAACACTCAGGATGTTTGTAACGATACTAACTTTAACCAGAGTTGGCCTAAACAGCTATCTCTCCATCTTCAGTGTTTAGCTGTAACAACCTATTAACCCTAGAACCTGACAGTTGTGACGAAGTGCCAGGGAAGGATGTAAAACCGTAGCATTGTCTTCTTTTTGTCACAGAGCTAATTGAAATAAGCTGCAAAAGGAAAAACATCTAGACCAAGTTAAAGTAAAAAACTATAGAATACAACATGCATTTATTCTGAATAAACGTTCAAACTTATTTAAACAAATTGTTGGATAGTTAACTTTATGTGGGTGCTGTATGTCATAGTATTTAATTTTGTATTGTGCTTTAAGTATTTAGATAATGGCATGTCGGTATTAAGATAAGTTTTAAGTTGCCTATTGTATTTATTAGACCCTCCAATATCTGGCATGTTTCCATAGGACACTATGCTTGACTCTGTCAGTAATAAGCGGAGGTAAGATTAAATATTTTCACCAAGATTTTACGCATTCATCAAAATGAAAGATTCCAATGTAATATTACAATCGAAATAATAACACTGGCCCTGAAATCCCTTTATAGTTTAATTTGCTTTCTTCTAACTAGTATACAGACAGGGAATACAAGAAGTTGTTTGACAGATTGCATATACAGTATTTGTCAACCACCATGGCGGAATTAACTTACACTCAGTGCTTCCTCCACTGCAACGGTTGGGGTCTGACAGTCCAAAAGTAGCATCACATTATGTGGTGATCTCATATCTTTTAGACCTCTTTAATGAGGTGGCTACAAGGCCTCGCTTTTAGATGTGCTTACTATACCTGATGGTGAATGCAGAAAGAGGTTTGTTAGGCAGACGAAATGCTGTTTATTATCACCAGTACTGGAAATATAATGCGTCACCATTTCTCATTCACTTTTGCTAGATATAAAAAAGGATTTGTCTTTATTATTAGTAGGCCACTGAAATAATCAATATAAGGTATTCTGAATGCTACTGGTGACGTCTGAACACAGTACAGTACAGTAAAATGCGTCACAGAGATTATATATATATATATATATATATATATATATATATATATATATATATATATATATATAATATACAGTAGATATAGCCTACAAATGTGTTCAGCACTTATAGGGGAGAAAAAAAAAAATGGATATTTAAGTGGGCAAAGTATGCAATCGATTCCACTTTACAAACAAAGCATGCAAACAATTTTTTTTTTTCTTTTTTAATCAATGCAAGGTCGTGCCTCACTACCCCTGCTTTCCGTAAATCTAACTGATCTGAGTACGTGAAGGGTATGGTGAAGAAAGGTAAAAATAAACAATGTGGTAAAAAAGAAACTATTTTTGAGTTATGCAACAAGCATAATCAGTTTATTACATGTGGGATTTTTTTGGTCGAGTCGTAGAGGGCTCTGTGGTGCTGCACAATATAGAAAATCAGCTGTCCTTCTTCTTTATTCTTCGTCGGACCACTGTTGTAGTCCATTGCCAGTTTGGCTGCACACTCAGCAGCATTTTTGACCACTTTGAGGTGGGCCATGACATCAGGAATGGGGCAGAGGTCGTTGATGCTTGTCGGAGTATCCAGCTTCAAACACTGGAAGAGGTTTTTCGACTCCTGGGTGACAAATTTAGAGATTCTCAGATCTGATGCCTTATCATTCGTCAAGTTCAAACGGCGCAGACCCTTCTTCCTTGGTAGTGCTGTGATCATATTTTTCAGCATTTCCTGCTTTTCCTCAGCAGAGACTGTCAGAATACATGGCTAGTGGAGCCAGGCCCTCACTGAGGTACCAGAGGTGGCTTTTGACTTTGTCCAGTACCTTCTTTGCTACAGCGGGATCCACCTCTTTGAATTCTTCAATCTTCTTCAGGAGATTGAGATCATTGATTGGAGTGTCGACAGTACATGGGGCTTCAAACCAGTGGATCACAGAGATGGTGACAAGGAAGACACAGATGCGCTTGATGGCCTCCTTTTGATGCCATGTGAAGGGGACGGAGGCTGCATCCTTCAGCTGATTTCTGAAAAGGAAGCTCTTGAGGCAGTAAAGGCCTTTGGCCATCCAATGTGGTCTGTGACAGGCACCTGGACGGTGAAAGGTCATCCATGCTGGTTTCTTGCTGAGGAAAGCCAAAGACAGCTGGAGGAGCTCAAGGTAGTCATCACGGGGTTGCGTGCGATCCATGTGGCTAAGTATGAAGAGTTCAATGTCCTCGGCTCTGTTGGCATTCCATCGAAAGAATCTATGTCAATTTTGTTCCAGAACTCTTTGAATCGACAGAAGAGAGGAATTTCAGGACCTGAAGAAGAGAAAAAGAGGTCAAAGATCCCTGCCACTGAGTTCACACATGTGATGCCTGCATGCCAAGAACAACAGTGGGACTTGGAGACTTCTTTCAGTGACAAAGCAAGCTCCGCTGTGAACCCCGATGTTAGACGTTTTAGTATCAAAACAGAGCACTGCAATCCAGGGTTTCACTTTCGGTCATTCATCTAGAGTCCTTAGCACTTCCGCTCCCATTGCATTGCCTGTTCCAGCAGGGATCTTATGGATTGCCAGGATCTTCTCCGTACCAATCCCTTGAACAACAATCGCCAGGAGATCACTGCGGCCACTACCATCGATGTTGGGCAAGAGCTTTCCATCAAAATGGGGAATCAAGGGTGTTTGTGGCTGGAATTCTTTTTTTATCTTTTCAGCGATCGTAGTCCTTGATTCATTCCGAACAGAACGGAGAGATCCGACACACAACGTGAGTTCCCCCACGTCAATCCCTGCTGCGATCAAGGTGGGAGTTACCACTTGGATTACAACTCGCGCTGAAATGCCTGTCTGATCACATGCGGCAAGAAATACAGGGTCATCAATAACCCGCCTTCGCCTTGGATCCAAAGGTGGAACTTTTGGATTAGATGAAGTAGACATTCCTGGAACTTCTTCAGCGTCACCTTCATCCTCAGAATTACTTGATGATGTGGACGTTTCTACCTCTCCTATTCCTCCCTTCTCCAACATTTTCTTTATTTCCTCCTCGAACTTCAGATGTCTCTTGTCTTCCTCTTTCTTTCTTTTGTCCTTGGCCTTCATTCTGGTCTTGTACACTTTGTCTTCAGTGCCAATGTACATTTTCCCTATGGTATGCTGATCGATCAGGAATTCCTCGTCCTCCCGCACCTTCAGCACTGCCAATATCTTTGGCCAAGTCAAACACACCTTTCAAGTGGACATCCCTGTAGTGGGCTTCTTTTTGTTTTTGAGTCTTCCCACCTCAAGCTGTATTCCGTACCACGTTATGGTATTTCTCGTCCTCCTTTTTTAACTTTTATACAGTGTGCCACTTTTCAACCATGGAAATGGATGCTTTGACCATACTGCCGTTTCTTCTTCAAAAACCAGTGACAGTGATGTTGGCAGGCCCTTCTTCCCCATCTTCAGAAAACAGAAAAGTCGTTGTAGGACGTTTCCAATCGTTGGCAGCTGGCTCAGATTCAACAAACTGTCCTTTCCAGCAACACCAAGCAGGAATACATCGGTTTTAGACCTTGTACTAGGCATCTAAAAAGAAACAACATGGAGTTGTGGGAGAAAGTATGACTAATCTCAGGCACCAAAAAAACAAAACATACTGGGGTCATGAGGCATGGGTTTGAGAAGGCCAAAGAAAAATTGCAAAGTATGGTGCAGCCTTCACCAGTGGTGGACTGAATAAGCATTATGCCCTTCAAGTTCCTGAAGGTTCGATTTTTCTGATCACTCTAATCTATCTACCCATCTATCTATCTATCAATAGCCCGACGCCCTAATCCCGCAAAGGGTGGCCGCAGACAAAACACCTCCAAGTCGCTCTGTCACCCACCATCAGCTCACTCCCCCCTCCCTCATATTCCTCTCAACTCCATCCCTCCACCTCATCCTCGGTCTACCCTCCCTCTCCCTCCCTCCACCTCATCCTCGGTCTACCCTCTCTCTCCCTCCCTCCACCTCACCTACATACACCCTCTTAGTCAGTCTTTCATTCTCCATTCTCTCCACATGTCCAAACCACTTTATCTTCTAAACCACATCCACATCCACCCCACAACGTTCCTGCATTTCATCATTCGTCAACCTGTCCCTCCATGTCACTCCGTATGCTCCTCTCAAGTAACTAATTTCCACTGCTCTCACGCTTGAATTGTTCCCGTCTTGCAAGGTCCACGCCTCGCTTCCATACGTCAGGGTAGGGTTCACAGTACTATCATGCAGTGACTTCTTAACTTCCATACTCACATCCCTATTTCTCATCACTGCTTTCAGTGAACCAACAACCTTCCTTCCCTGCTGTAGGCTTTCACGCACTTCATCCCCCAATGTTCCATCCTTACGCATCACACTACCCAAGTACTTGAATGCTCTCACAGTACATTCTGTGACTTCACTCCTCTCAAACACCATAACTTTACTCTTGTTTAAATTAACTTTCAGGTTCCTCTTCCTACACACTGTCCCAAATTCATTCAGCAAACCTTGCAATTCTCAGTCATCTTCACTCAACAATAATGTATCATCAGCAAACGTAATAAAAATGCTAGGCGTGTAATAGACAACTGTATATAAGACAGTGAGAGAGGTGCAGCGGGATGAGGAAGTTTGCGGCCCTAAACTGGAACCCATCTTACAGTGATATAGTGACCTGTTATTTAACCCATTTGGTATGATGATTTCGACTTCCCTTAGTTTCTAGCACTTGCAGACGATTTTACTTAGGTTACTTGGGATTTTTCTTGGTGAAGAAATGAACGAAGAATTTTGCACTACGAGTGTCTACCAGTGCATGGGGATATCATGAAAATGTTTAAATCTGAGTAGAGAAAAGTATGTCGATGTTTAAATGTTCACCATTATAGTGCGGATATAACTAAAGTAGGACGCTGGGCTTTGCTTACTTTCCAGTTTCTTTTAATTATCGGTTTCCCAGTAAGTACAGTTCCTATATACCAGTATTTCCCCGGTGGTATTAATAGGTGAAGCCTATGATTTTACTTACCACGAGAAAACCTACCAGTAGTTGACTGCTAACCATACTACTTTTTATTGCACCTGGCCTAAAATTGCCGTCTCACCATCTTGAATGCTGAGCTGTAAAAACAGATGAACACTAGAATATGGTGCTACTTTCGAGAAGTTCTATCGGAAGGTGTGGAGTAGTAACACTCTTACTCTGTCAGCGGACTACCTGTACATGAAATTGGTTCAAAGGGACGAAAATCTGAACCAAGTTAAGTATAACATATTCGGATAACTAATCAGGGTATACCTTTATTAAATGTTACCCCAGTGGATCTGAGTTAATGTAAGGTAAACCAAAGCCATACACAGTGTTTCTGACCACGTTTGGTATGAGTGGTAACTCTTTATTTATTTATTTACTTACGTGTGTGTGTATGTGCGTGCGTGTGTGTGTGTGTGTGTGTGTGTGTGTGTGTGTGTGTGTGTGTGTGTGTGTGTATGATGGGTGTGGGGGTCACCATCCACTTGCGTCATGTAATGCCCTTCTTACAGTGACAACACTGAGTGAAAACATACAGTGATTTTTGTTGCCTAGGAAACCATGTACTCACTGGCGTACCTGAGGGGGAGCGGGGGACGGGAGTGTTTGAAACGGCCCCCCGGGCCCGCAATTGAGGGGGGCCCCAAAAAACCTTAAAAATTTATAAGCTTTTTTATTTTATTTACAAATATATATATTTACCAGCCCTACAATCCCGGCTGAGATATTGGATTAGTTTCGAGAATTGAGGGGATAGGTTCTTTGCGGGGCCCCCCTCCAGAAGGGGGGCCCAGCAAAGAACCTAACCCCCCGGGCCCCCAGATCTCTAGGTACGCCCCTGCATGTAGTGCCCAGAATGGTAAACATGTAAGAAAATGGACGCCTGGTGGTTTAATCAGTTAAGGTGCTCCATCCATATGTAGCTTATAAAGTATTACATCCGAGAGGTGGCTGGGGTTTACTGTTCGTATAATTGCACTTAGGGACCAGGAACTGGTCACTTACCTTAAATGTCTGAACTGAGTTGCCAGGTTCCGAGAACCTTCAATCTTGATGAGGCAATACAGGACTGGATACCTGAGAGAATATGAAACACTTCTGGAGCTTCCTACATTCATACGATGTTCTTTTAGTTATCGAAGTAGATCAGCAAGGTATTCTTGTAAAGGTATGCGAGTAACAGTTAATAATAAAAGGTTTTGAGTTTCCATCCTGCTTGAATTCTGTTTTAAAAAACTTTCTGTCCAAAGATAGAAGGATGACTGGAGTTGACTTTTTCAAATAATATATACCGTAATAAGCAGCAAAATATTATTTTTATATCATTAAAACAAATTCTTCTGATACTGTCTCAGGCATAGTATTAAAAAAAAAATGTTTGCGAAAACGATAAAGAGCTTGCGCGTCTGTAATATATATATATATATATATATATATATATATATATATATATATATATATATATATAATTATATATATATTTGAGGAGAAAGGAGGACTAAAAACTGAATACACGAATACACTGAACGCAGTTTGAAGCAACAAAAGGCCAGGCTTACAGAGGTCTGAAGGAGGGAGGGGGGGGGGAAGGGAGAGAAAGGACTGGAAGAGGAGTGAGAGGGATGGGGAGGGCTGATGAAGGAGAAGAGAATAGGAGGAAGGGCTGAGATAAAGAGGGTGAAACAGAAAGAGTTATTGCGAAGGGGAGTTATTGCGAGAGGATGTAAAGGTTGATGCAGGGAGGGGAGAACGAGAAAAGAGTTTGTTGAGGAGAGGGAGAAGGAAAAGAGGGAATTGGTGAGGGGTGGGAGAAGAGAGTTAAGAGAAAAGGTGAGTGGGTGATAAGGGAGGGATGAGGAGAGAACGGACCAGTGAGGGAGGTGAAAGGAAACAAGAGTATGTAAGTGTGGGGTGGGGTGGGGGGAGGGAAGGATAGATGAGTTGGGAAGAGGAGGGGGGGGGGAGAGGAAGGAAAGGTGAGATTGGGAATGGAAGGAAAATAGAGAGAGGGGAAAGGTTGATGGCGGTGGGGAAGGGAGGGAGGACGGGTTGGTGAGGGAGAGAAGAGGAGGGGGGGGGGACTTGTTGGTAAGGGAGAAGAAAGTGAGATGGGCATGGTTGATGAGGGGAGCAAGCTGGTAAAAGAAGAGAGCAGGGAGGAAAGAATTGTTAACAGAGAGAAGAGGGAGGAAAGAATTGTTAACAGAGAGAAGAGGAAGGAAAGGTGAAAGTAGGGGGATGGGGGAAAAGGGGGATGGGTTTGGAGAGGGAAGGGAGAGGAGAGGGAAAGGGATGGGAAGGGAATGGTAAGGTGCAGGGAGAAGGGGGAAGGGTTGCTGAGGGAAGGCAAAAGGGAGCGAGTAAAGATTGACGAAGGAGGAGGAGCAAGGAAGATGAAAGAAAGAGTTCGTACTGGGGAGAGGACACGAGTTTGTGGGGTTGGGGAGCGGGAAATTTCAGAGGGGAAAAGAGGGGAGGGGGGCGGTGAAGGAGTATATGAAGAAGAGACAGAGGGAGGGAGCAGGTTAAAGGGGTGATTGTAGGAAGAATGATGAGGACGGAGATCGGGAGTGATTATGAGAAAGGCTGAATGGGAGAGGATGAGTGGGGATCACTGAGATGAGAAAAATGGAACTCTGAAAGTAGAGAGGGTGCGAAGTTTGATTTGGAAGAAAAGCGAGGAACAGAGGTGTGACTGACACGATGTAGGTTGGAGGAACAATAATAGAAGATTAGGAACTAAAAATGAAATTACTGGAACAACGCAACAAAGGTTATATGTTGTTGTTATTGTTTTGTGATCCCAGGATCATCTTAAATGTGAATCCGGTAGTGCTGGCTTAAGGTGTCTCTTCTTCAGTTCACCAGACTCTTTTCGGGGGATAGTGAAGTAGATGAGGAACATTTGTATAACTAGTCAGTCGAGTCGTCCTGTTAAATCGGTACCACAGCATGACGTCGTCCCTCTCTAGTTTAACAAAGGTAATATGAAGTAATGTTTGATATGGAAGAGAAACAACTAAGAAAAATAACTGAAAGAACAGAGTGGCAGTGGCCATCAAAGTGTAAAATGCTGAAGTTCTTATGACTACATTTTTTTTTTTTACACAAGAACTTAAATTGAAATGAGTGAAACTGATAAGTGAAAGCAATGAAACACATGAAGTTAAACAATAGTTAACACAGGGGCATGGCGTGGAGTATGTGAAGGAAACATGAAGTAAAACAATTGTTAATACAACAAAATGAGGTAAAACAAGTGAGTCCAAAATGTAGTCAATCATAAGTTAGCATAGCGACATGAAATAAATAATACTGGCGAAGTAAAGCAGCAGATTACACAGGGAAAAAGTAAGCAAATGACAGTAAAATGCAGTGAAATATAAGTTAATATGACAAAGTGAAACAGGTGAAAATGACATGTAAAACAGGGATATGAAGCTAAACACGTGAAACTAGCCTGCGGTGAAACATAATTTATCACAGACCCTATAAAAATGCGATCCGGACAGGAAGAGGAAGAGAATGCAACAAAGATTCATGATATGAAACAAGTGAAACTGACATGATGTAAAGGGAATTAACACAGAGACATGCCGTGAAACAACCACGCAGCATAGAACGACTGTTTTCTCAAGCAATGGGAGAAGAGTTAACGAGTTTCAGATTATGGGACGGGTGGAAACAGTCTGAAGTGGAGAGGAGGGGAGGATAGAAGAGAATAGGACAGACGACATGAGGGAAGAGAAGACAATAGAAGAGAGAGAGAGAGAGAGAGAGAGAGAGAGAGATTCAATACAATAATATGAAATGGAAGAAAAGCATTAGGGAGCCCAATGCTAATCGCCCGCCAGAATATTTTGTTGACCAAATCCAAGATTTAGGCCATATCTTGATGCCCTGAAGGTTTCATGTTGATAGCTCAAGCCAGTCATGAGATGATAGTGCTAAAGGCAGCCGATAAAAACTAGTTGACCTTTGGCAGCCATTTTGGTGATCTTGACCTTGATCCCGAGAGCCCGTTTTCGAACTCGTCCAAAATTTTGGCCATATCTTGTTACCCTGAAGGTTACTTGTTGATTCCTCAAGCTGTTCATGCATTATAATGGGAACACACACATACAGTCAAAGGAGGCAGACGTGCGACATCGGCGCTCCGTACCGAACCAACACGGCCAGTGGCATTACCTAAATTAGTATCTTTGTATGAGTCAAGCTCTGTACCAGGTTAGACTAAATGATTTTTCATTATTAAAAGAAAAAAAATAATAAGAAGGTTAAACAAGACTTGTTCAAACAGAAAAGAGAACCAAGACAAAAGAATTCGCTAAGACAGCTGAGGTTTGTTTACAGCAGCATGGGGAATGTAAGTACATACTCTGTACTTTTAGTATTGCAAAATGGATACATACTTTAGTAAAGCAAATTTGGAAAAGAAAAGGGATAAAGGTAGAAAGCAAAATGATGATTTCTACCAAGAACTGGTTGAAGTGGATACTCACAACAGACTGGTTGAACGTGTACACAAACTAGAAATGGCTTTCAAAAATGAAATTGATGAAATAAAGAAGCAGATGCACTTGCAAAAGGAAGAAATAGAAAAACTAGGAAGGGAGGCCAACAAGAAAGACACAACCATCAGTGAACTAACAGTGGAACTGAGTACACTTAGGAAGAAAATGAGTGAAATGGCAAGTACAGTAGTCAATCACGATAGTGTTATGGAAGAGTTCAAAAATGACACAGAGACAATTAGGCAAGTAAGCAGTCTGATAGACCAAAGCAGTGATATTGAGGAGAAGATAACACAGATGAATGAAGCTGTGCAAAGCTACAAAAATGATGTGGAAACCACGTATGCTGAAATGGTGAAAGTAAAGAAAGACTTAGAAACAAGGGTGGAGGAAAAAAGCATTAAACAGGAAGTGAAAAGAATAATCCAAAACAATCCAAAGTTAGTCAGAGATTCAGTAGATATAAACAAATCTATAGTAATCACTGGTATAGAAGAGGAAGAAGTAAAAAACAAGATCACAAGAGACAAAAGGAGATGGCAAATGTAATGAGCTTACCGAAAGAAGTATCAAGGAAATCTGTAGTAAAGATATACAGGAACATAAAAGGTTAAGGAAATACGAGAAAAGCAGGACAAGACCTCTAAAGGTGATTTTCCAGAGTGTAAACACTGTGGAGGTGATACTAAAAAATGCAAAGAATCTTATGGAAAAAGAGGAGTTCAAAAATGTATGGATAAAAAGATGCCTAACACAAGAGGAACTAGAATTACTAAAAGAGAAAAGGGAGGAAGCAAAACCAAAAAATGAGGGAAGATCAGAAGAGGAAAAGAAGAATTTTTTTTTACAAAGTAATAGCATTGCAGGTACGAAAGTGGTACACAAACAGGATGGAATAAAAAGGAGGAAGATAGTAAAAAAGTATATAAATAAGATGGTAAAGTTGATGTACTCAAATGTGGATGGAATGGTATCTAGATTACTAGAGACGAATGATTATGTCACAGAAAATGAACCACAAATAATATGCCTAACTGAAACAAAATTAACACCAAGGATATCCAGTGACATACTAAACTTAGAGGAATACAATATATGGAGAAGAGACAGAAATTTAAAAAAAGGAGAAGGAGTTATAATATTAACTAAGAAAAATCTAAAAGTCAATGAATAAAACTAGATATACCCTCACAAGTAGAACTGATTGCAGTAGAGATCAACACATCTGAAGAGAAAGTAATTGTAGCCAATTTGTACATGCCACCCAGATCAAATACATGAGAAAGAGACGAATATGAGGACCTGGCAGAGAGTACAGTTCAGAGTTTAAGATCATTACTACATAAAATGGAAGAGAAATCGGAAAGAATGATACTAACTGGAGATTTTAGTACAAATATAAATTGGAATACTCTAGATATAATTAGCCAAGAAAGCTGTTGGGACCAAAAGCTCCTGGATCTTGTGCAAGAGTTTTTCCTAATGCAACATGTGAGGGAAACCACCAGAAAAAGAGGACTCGATGTACCTTAAGTGCTAGATCTAATATTTACTAGGCAAGAAAATGATATTGACAGTTTAATATATCACCCTCCACTCGACAAAAGCGATCATGCAGTACTAAATTACAACTTCAGGATAGCATATGACATAGTTAACAGCAATGAAAGTTACAAAAGAGTCTAAACTATAAAAGGGAAATTATCAAGACCTAAAAAAGTATTTCTTAGAAGTTGATTGGGAAAATGAGCTTAGAGGACAAGATTTAAATGGTGTTTAAAAAAAATTCTGTGAATTTTATGAAATAGGAGTCCAGAAGTACATCCCACAGCACAAAGAAGCAGATAAGAAAATACAGAAGTGGTTCAATACAGAATGTAAAAAATCAAAAGAAAGAGGAGATTTGTTGTGGAATAGATACAGAAGACACAATAGTGAAATGGCGTATAATAATCACAAACAGGCAAGAAACGATTATACAAGAATAAGGAGGGAAGCCCAAAAACAGTTTGAGGAGGATATAATAAATAAAAGTAGTGATCAACCAAAGCTGTTTTACAGCTATATCAGAAGCAAGACCAAAGTAAAAGATATAATACAATCCATTACGGACGAAGGAATCACTTATACACAAGAGAAAGATATTTGTGAAGCACTAAATAAGAATTTCCAATTAGTTTTTACAGAAGAAAAAAATTTTGAGAGGGACTATGTGGAACATGCATGTCCACACATACTAGCAGATATACAAATATCAGAAAAAGTAATACAGGAGGAGTTAAGTAAATTAGACAGAGGAAAAGCAAGTGGTCCTGATGAAATTTCATGTTGGGTACTACGAGAATGTGCAAAGGAGTTAAGTAAACCATTATTTTTAATTTTCAAGAAATCCTTAAGTCAAGGTAAACTACCTAATATTTGGAAAAAAGCAAATATTGTCCCCTTATTCAAGAAAGGAAATAGACAAAATCCACTCAACTACCGACCAGTATCACTGACCAGTGTTGTAAGCAAGGTATTAGAAAAGCTTATAAGAAAAGCTTGGGTAAATCATTTAGAAGAACACAGTATGATAACAGAAAGACAGTTTGGTTTCAGAAAAGGAAAATCATGTGTAACTAGTCTGTTGAGCTACTATGACAGAGTAACAAACACAATACAGGAAAGAGAAGGATGGGTGGACAGTATCTATTTAGATTTCAAGAAAGCTTTTGACACAGTACCACACCAAAAACTTTTATGGAAACTGTACCATCAAGGAGGAATTCGAGGCAAACTGTTTTGTTGGATGCAAGATTTTCTCATAAAAAGAGAAATGAGAACAGTACTAAGAGGAAACTACTCATCATGGAAAGAAGTGACTAGTGGAGTACCACAGGGTTCAGTGCTGGTACCAATCATGTTTTTAGTGTATATACATGATATAAACAGTAACACTGGAAATGAGAGCTATCTGAATATATTTGCAGATGATGCAAAAATACAAAGGAGAATTACTAACACAGACTCTTGTAAAGAGCTACAAGAAGAATTAAATAAACTTCATGAATGGAGTAATACATGGAGAATGGAATTCAATGTGGACAAGTGTCATTTAATCAAGTTTGGTAAAAGTGGAAAAAGACCTGATTGGGATTATAAGTTAGGAAATAAAACCGTATACACATCAGAAAGAGAGAAGGACCTAGGTGTGATTATCAATAACAGACTATCTCCGGCTGACCACATCAGCGAGAAGGTACGGAACATATATACACTGCTTGCAAATATGAGAATAGCATTCACATACATAAATGAAGACATGCTAAGAAGGATAATAACATTCATTAGACCAACCCTGGAATATGCATCAGTAGTCTGGAGTCCTCATCTCAAAAAACACATAGACAAGATTGAAAAAGTTCAAAGGGCCGCTACAAGATGGATACCAAGCTTAAGGGACCTAAGCTACGAAGAAAGACTAAATAAACTGAATCTACCAACACTACAGGAGAGAAGGAAAAGAGGTGACATGATAATGCTATATAAGTGCATATCAGGGAAGGAGAAAATAGACAAAAATGATTACTTAACATATGGAGAAGCATCAGCAAGAGGACACTGCAAAAAACTCCATAAGAAGAGAGGTGATAAAGACGCAAGGAAATTCAGTTTCCCAAACATAGCAATTGATCAATGGAATGCACTACTGAATGAAATAGTGTGTGCCAAAACAATTCACAAATTTAAGGATATGTACGATAAATATGGTTTAAGACACGGGACAGTACGAGCTTGACTCATTCCTGTAAAGATACAGTTAGGTAAGAACAATTAGGTAAGAACACACACACACACACACACACACACACACACACACACACACACACACACACACACACACACACACACACGCACACAGAGGCAGGCAAAAACATTATCGCTCTGACTGCTAAAGGCGGGCAATAACAATTGACTCACTGTGTTGTTAAAACTCAGTTATATCTTTGCACTGGCCCAACAACAACAGCGTGCAGCTATTATATTTATGTACGGCAGAGAACATCATGTGAGAAGAAAGAGGACGTCCAGGAAATTGTGGGAAGATATCAACAAAGAGTCTGTGAACATTGTGTAATACGTTGTTTATATAAAGAAACAAAAAATTCTCAGGAGAATGAAACAATTATTCAGTTGGTGTGAGGATTATAATACTACCCTGCAGCTCAGCACGGTAATGCCTCCCGTCGGTGGCAGATCCATTATTAACCTGAGTAATTAGTGCAGAATAATTGCTGAACCACTGGAAGATAAAATGAAATGCGTAACAGTGCTATGATCTCAATCATTACTGACGCCATTATGCTCTCAGTACTCTAACTTGACTTAAAATTACCATCTCTCCATTTTGAATCCTGAGTTATAACTGAAGATTAATACTGGATTATGATGCTAGTTACGATGAAGTGTTGAGGAAAGGATGCAGAGCCACTGAATTGCCTTTTTGTACCTATTGGCTACGTGAAATAAGCTGCAAATGGACTAAATTAAGGTGAGAAAGGTACAGCCCTTCCAGTTCGATGACATCAACATCATGATATTCATGTTGTTGCAGCACAACGATTTTAGCTGACTTTCTGGGGAGAACTCGAGCTGGCGGTGTCCCGGTTAGAACCTTTACCTTACAACTGGTAGAACCAGAATTTGATTGTCGGGCCAGTCAGACTCTTAGGCAGGCTTTGTTTCCCCCTTCTGTCTCTGTTTATCTAGCAGTATATTGGTCAAGAGAGACCTTGACATAACACTGACCGTTGCTGATCGTATTCTAGGGGAAAAGTGAGACTTAGTAAACAACTTATTTACTCTCCAAATGATCCTTGTTTAGTCAGTAGGCATTAATCCTAAACCTGCATCATTTTCTCTGACATAAAAAAAAAAACATAAGAAATAGCCTCCATTAACCTCGTGATTACAATGTTTGTTGTATTTTTCTAGCATCGTGGATAGAACACCAGACAAAATTAGGCCATATAATGAGTGTAATAGTAAAAAAAAGAAAGAAAGAAATGAATGGGTGTTGACGCCCAACATCCTTAGCAGAACAGATAGCCGATGGACAACTGTGGCACCTGAGAAACAACCTAAAGGTGGAGAGAGAGAAAAGATGGTGGAGATCGAAATGGAGAAATGAATTTCGAATATTTGTTACAACTGAATGGAAGAGACTAACAACCTACAAATCAGAATGGAGAAAGTAGAAAGAGGCTGTCGTTCTGCGGTGGACTATCTCTGGCTGATCATAATCTCAGCAGTTACTTCAACAAACAAGGGATGAGGCTATGGCACACCTAATGTCTTACCTGGCTCGTATCTCTGACTGGGGTGGAAGTAATCTTGTTTTTAATGCATCGAAAACTCTTACATTTATCAACCCAACAAAAAATTCTACAGGAGTACCCTCTAATTTTCAACAATATCCAGCTTAATCCTGCATCATCTTTAAACATACTTGGAGTTTGATTCTTTCGGGATTTATCTTGAAAAGAACATATTACCTCCCTCGTAAAATCTGCTTCCAAGAGATTAGGTGTGCTAAGCTGACTCCGTGTCTTCTTTACTTCTGCACAGCTGTTGACTTTAAACACAGGCTTTATTGGCCCCTGTGTAGAGTACAACTCTTTTGTGTGAGAAGGCTCCGCACATACAGCTCTTCTCAACAAGATGGAGTCAAAAGCTTTTCATCTCATCAGCTCTCCTTCTCTTACTAGCTCCCTTCAGCCTCTGTATCATCGTCGTACTGTTGAATCCTTATCTCTTTTCTATCGCTACTTCAGTGGTCACTGATCGTCTGAAAGTCTGCTTGCATCCCTCCTCTACTAAGGCAGGCGTGCAGCACACGTCAACAAACTTCCATCCTTTTTCTGTTCAGTTCTCTAATGCAAGAGTTAACTATTGTCCCCAGTCCTTCATGTATACAACAGGTCAACTCTGGCACTGTCTCCCTCTGTCTGTATTTCCTACTGCCTATGATCTCCAGTCTTTCAAACGCAGTGTGTCCAGGCATCTCAAAATGAACGGTTCTTGAATTTGGCTCCCTTATTTTTTATTATTATTATTATTATTATTATTTTTTTAGGGAACATTTTGCAGGCTTCTGACCTTTGGTTCCTTCTTCCCTGCTTAAAAAAAAAAAAAAAGAGGATAACCTTCAAATGGAGTTACAACTGTTTGCATTAACACTCACAAGCCCTTACATTCACTATCAGTCACATAATGCTGTATGGCACAGATTAATATTGTATTACTGGTGTTGTCTCTGCCAGGACAGGGTTAATGGTGACAGTATTAACACTCTTTGGCTCCTATATTCATCAGATGAAAAAAAAATGCCTAACGTTAGTTTTCCTAAGCACGTAAAGGTTTATTTATTGCACTTCTTTTTTTTAACCCGCCCCATCCCAACCACTTTTCCACCACTGACTCCCTCCAATCCCGACCATTTTTGGATTTTTTTTTTTTTTGGCTCAAACCTTCGCTTTTGGTGTGAAACATCGATAATTCATAGAGAAATCGCTCACCTGAGGTTTAAAATACTCGATACAGGTAGGAGTACCTCCTTACCTTACTGGGTTTTCTAACTGACTGGCACCAAAGAAAACGAGTTCTATGGGAGGATAACTTTTTCACACCACTCATAAACGGTATTTATTTATTTACTTGGTACGAATTTATATGTAGTACAAGAGTATATTGGTTTTCAAGCAGTCATATAGGCATTATAAGCATTGTTTCACTCACTAATACCTGACCTTTTTTTTGCCACATTACCTGATCATCATTTCTAACTGTTTCTTCCTCTAATGCTATATACAGTTTGTCCTTCACATTGTCATTGATTGGGGAATCACTCTGGCCCTGAATTTCGTACCGTGGCTTGGCATGGCTATACTGGCCAGGTCACTGATAACAGGTGAATTGCTGAGACAATGGCATGCAGAGGGGGTGAGGAGGTCATGCTGGGTAAGGCATTGTCCCTGCCTGGCATCTTGTAGAGGTAGGTGTCACGTGTATACGTACCAAAAATCACTCGCGAAAATTGAAAATTGTGCAAATTAGGGCCCTTGCAATTTTTTCGCATTTATGTACGTCGACGGGATTGGCAGTGACAAAACGTGTGGACGTTAAAGAACGTTGACGGGATGCCACGGGTTAACCTCGCTCGCCAAGAATGAGCGGGTGTTATGTGTTGCTGTGTGTGTGTGTGTGTGTGTGTGTGTGTGTGTGTGTGTGTGTGTGTGAACAAATAACTAAAAAAACAAGTTTTCATTCTCTTGTAAAGAAATTCAGTGGAGAGATAAAATGATATCCTTTAGTGTTGCGTGTTGTTTCAGAGAACAGTACAGTAGGTCTCAGATCATTGTCACAGGGATAGGCCGACGTTTGTCCCAGCGAGATCAACATTAAAAATTTTTATCGGAAAAAAAAAAGTTGATGGAAATGTTCATGGTAAAGCAACAACGAAATTATATTAATCTGAGAACACTGAGTCAAACGTCAAGGTCACAGGACAAGGTCAAAATTCATTCTTTGTGTCTGTTTGCGAACAAAATTACTGAAATTGTTTTAATCTAATTTGGACTAAACTTGGTTGAATGGGTTAAGATCAACAAAGTTGATCTACCGATTTTTTAACAATAAATAAAAGGTCAAGGTCACGAACCAAGGTCTATCTATCTCTATCTATTGCCAGACGCCTCAATCCCGTTTGGGGTGGCCACAAACAAATCGCCTCCAAGTCGCCCTGTCCCCCGCCATTTCACTGCCCTGCTCCCAACTCACACCTCCCTCTCTCATATACCTCTCCACCCCATCCCTCCATCTCATCCTCGGCCTCCTCCTCCCTCTTCCCCCCTCCACCTCACTCACATACACTCTCTTCGTCAGTCTTTCACCCTCCATCCTCTCCACATGGCCAAACCACCTCAGTGTGTTCCTCATAACGCTTCCTATCACATCCACATCCACACCACAACGCTCCTTTATATCCTGATTCGTCAGCCTGTCTCTCCATGTGACTCCACAGGCTCCTCTTAAATAACTCATTTCCACTGCTCTCACTCTTGACTTGTGTCCTTCCAACAATGTCCAAGCTTCACTTCCGTACGTCAGAGTTGGTATCGCAATACTGTCATGTAGTAACTTTTTCACTTCCATGCTCACTCCCTGTTTCTTATCACTGCTTTCAAAGAACCAGCAACCTTTCTTCCCTGCTGTACCCTTTCAAGCACTTCACCCTCCAAACCTCCATCCTTACTCATCACACTACCCAAGTACTTAAACGTACTCACTGCCCAAGGTCAGTGTAAATAAATTTTATCAGATTTACACGAGACTTTGAGGTGAAGTGTTCATAGTGAACTAAAGATGAAGGGATTCGATTTTGAAAAAAAATTCAGCCAAAGTCAAGGTCATAGAGAAAGATCAAATGTCAATGTTCCAGGACAAATTCAACTTAAATACTTTTCATCTGATTTTTTTTTTTTTTATGAGAGAAAGAAGGAACAAAAGGCCAGGAGCCCGCAAACCGTTCCTTCCAAGAAAAAACAAAAACAAAAACAATACAAAAGGGAGCCAAATTCAAGATCCGTTCATTTCGAGATGCCTGGACACACTGTGTTTGAAAGACTGGAGATCATAGGAAGCAGAAAATACAGACAGGGAGACAGTTCCAGAGATGACCTGTTGCATAAATGAAGGACTGAGAGTAACAGTTAACTCTTGCATTAGATTTGGACAGAAAAGGGATGAGAGTTTGTTGCTAGATGGGTGCTATGCACCCGTTATAGAGGTGGAAGGATGCAAGCATACAGTTCAGAGGAGCAGTGACCATTGAATAAGCGATAGAAAAGAGATAAAGATGCAACAGTGCGGCAAAGAGACAGAGATTGAAGGGAGCCAGTAAGAGGAGGAGAGTTGACGAGACAAAAAGAATTTGACTACACCCTAGTGAGAAGAGCTGTATGTGGTGAGCCTCCCCATACATGAGAGATGTACTCTAAACATGGATAGATAAAACCCCTGTATAGAGTCAACAACTGCAGGGGTAAAGAAGGTACGGAGTCGGCTTAGCACACCTAATCTCTTGGAAGCAGATTTTACAAGAGATGCAGTATGATGTTTCCAAGATATGTCCCGAGTGAATGAAACCCCAAGCATGTTCAAGGATGATGCAGGATTGAGCTGGATATTATTAAACATTAGTGGGTACCCCTGTGGAAGACTGTTTCTGGTTGATAGGTGTAAAAACTGGGTTTTTGATGCAAATTTAGTGGAAAGGTAAAGGTCAAGCAGGAATGAATTAACCCCTAATGTGCGGCCAATGGACAGCTGACCCCCCCCCAGGTGGCGGCGTTCGATCGCGGTCTGAGTACCTGTAGGAAAATATTAGCCAAAAATCAGAGATTAACCCTAGAACATTATACTTGGTAAGGCAGATAGTACTTACATTCAGCTTTCTCCAGACACAGGTGTTGAGCCTTCGTGGACTACCCAAGGACTTGTGGAGACTTGCAAAGTTGGGTAACAAAATCTTCACTTTCAGCATCCCGGTTTCCCCTCTACCATAGCCTCATTCTGTCACAGTAAACTTTATACTACAAAGTACAGGTAGCTTGGAATCCGTATTTGTACATTAAGCACTGAAAATAAAGCTAAAATCAACGAAGCGTACGGCCGACATGCAGCGCGGTGGCGGTCTTCCTGTCACTCAACAAACATCTCCATTTTCACAGCTAAAACCACGTATACTACATTATTTTCAATCATATTACTTCCCAAAAGATCACCGCAGCGCGCTTTTTATTCTGCCTTACGCCCGTCACTTTTTTCTCGTTCCTGTCAGCCGCTTGCACTGACTTGGAAGAGCTAGAACTCGCCATAATGTCACTTTGAAAGCCTGCGGTAGACTGACGCTAAACAGGGGCAAACCGTGCGAAAAAAAGCTAGTGTGACAACTGGGGAAACAAGCTTTTCCTATTAGCATAAACTGCTTGTGAGAGGAGAGCGCAGATTTACAGTTCTGAGCAGTCAGAGCGCTGCCATGTATCACAGCCAGGCTGGCCGGGCCGTTGTGGGGGGGAGGGGGGAAAAACGCGATACTTGGCAACAATGGAGGTCAGTAGTACAAAGGTAAAGTATGCTAATTGTAGCTAAAGGGTGGTGGTACTGATAGACAATACCAGTTGGAACATCCTTGCCCGCATTTATTCAAAAATAACTCGAATCGCAAACGTGACGCCCCGCGTTTTAGGGGTTAATGCTATTTTGAATGAAATAATCAGATTTTGAGACCGATACATTAGAGAGAAAGCCAAAGTCACAGGAAAAAGTCAAATGGTGGGTCCCTAGACCAATAGGTGGGCGCGGGTGTTGCACTATCTGGTTTCTCCTTCTTGCTTTGTTTACTTCATGCTTGGTACCACCAGACAGTGTTAGTCATATCAGAAGTCACTGTGAACCGTTTCACCCAACCACTCTGACCCAGGCATTATTATTAATTACCGAATGGAAAAATTATATGGACAAGGCGATTAAACTCATTACCAAATCATCAATCAGCCTAACGACCCGTGCCAAGGGTAGTGATAAAATGCCACCATTAACAAGCCTTTAAATAGGCTAAATATTGACCAGCTAGGCAAGGGGTCCGGAATGAAGCTGTGTAAATGAGGCCTAATGTGTACCGGGTTGGGAAATTAGTGTTTAGTTTGGTGCAGAATAACCACGTCAGCGCCATGATGCCCATTTACTACTTCGCGAACTGGGAGGCTTTGTATTTGGGTGAGTTTTTGTCCGTATACCTCTGCCTTTCTGCTTGTGTCTATGTTCATTGTTTGATTATTTGCTAGTTTGTGCGCGCTCCCGTCCGGATGTCTCAGTATCTGTATTTGGGGGGAGCTATGGACTGAGCATTTGTGGGTCTAGGGCTTGTCTGAATGGGTATTTCTGTGTTTGTTCGCCTGGGTGTTTGTTTGCTGCTCTATCTGTTTCTCTCTTCATGTGTCTGTACGTGTGTGAGCAGTCCCTGTGTCTGTGTACACATCTGTGTGTGTGTGTGTGTGTGTGCATCTGTGTAACTATCCTGTGTGTCTGTGTTACTGTCTGCTTCTGTTTGTCGGTTCCGGCCTTTCAAAGCCTAGCCCTTCATTCCCCATATATTGCAGGGTGATCGCTGTTGGCCAGTTATATTGCAGGCTAAGAACTCAAGGTCATGAGTCAAAGTTACTGAAGAGAGATGAATAAAGTGACTCCAGTCACGTGGTACAGTACGTCACCATCTAGAAAGCACAACAGCAACAACAAAAACAAAAACAACAATAACAATAACAACAACAGCAACAACAACAACAACAACAACAATAACAACAACAATTTGGAAGGAATTTGAGTGTAAAGTGGAGGGACTGTAAGAAAATGTTCTGGAAAGAGGTGAAAAGAGTAAGACAGGGTGGAAGTGAAGTTAGCAGAGGAGTGAAAGATAAAAATGGTAGATTACTAGTGGAGAAGGGAGAAAAAGTGAGCAGATGGAGAGAACACTTTAAGGAATTGTGGAACATAGAGGATGGAAGTAAAGCGAGTATAAGTGGCTGGGGAATGGCTGGGAGAAGGAGGGAGGTGAGAAGACAGGAAGAAATCAGTAGGATAGAAGTTGTGGAAGCAATGAAGAAAGTTAAATCGGGGAAAGCCCCAGGAATTGATGAAGTGTGTGGTGAAATGCTGAAGCATGGGGGAGAGATAGTAGTAGAATGGATGTGGATGATGTGTTATGAGTCCATATTATATTTACAAATCATAATAGATAGATAGATAAATAGACAGATAGACATCTCTATGCGAGCCTGGGAATGGGAAATGATCTTGCAAGTTAAACTGAGGAAAAGCTGACGACAGATTAGGAAGTAGCAATGTCAGGAGATGATGCAGCTAGTTTGTCAGCGAAATAGCAGGAGAACAAAGCCTAGTGACATACACACATACTCACACACAGGTTTCTGGAACTTTCCAACCACAATGTAACACACATGACACGACCTTTGTTTCACCAGAATTTAGGAAGGAGAGCTCAGAAGGAGAGAGGCCATAGAATCGGCCGGTAGTAGGGAGAAAGGCTTAGCAACTTGGAAGAGAGAGAGCGAGACAGGGAGGTAGTTAGCGGGACTCTACTTATATTTCACTCGTGTGTGAGAGACTTTGTTTAATATATCCAAGACAAATAAAAATAGTCCCATACTATTCTTTACCTCTCCTGTCATTGCATGACAAATGGGAACCAAGATTATCTAATTACAAACAACTCAAGTATAACAACAGCTCGTCCACAAGTCTAATAGATAACTTCTCTACAAGTAACTACAAAGTCTTTTTATGACATTTGGTGGCAGCAGAAGAACGCACCTCGTCTTCGAATCAACAATGAATTTCTACAAAAGCAGGCGACACTCTACAAGATTAACTTCAGTTCTACAGTGAATTCCTACAAAATCCAGCCTACAATGCAAATAGCCTACAAGTATAAAAAACAACTCTATAATCGTCACATAACTTCAAGCAGCAGCAAGAAGAATAAAAAACAAAGCAAGTAAAGAAAAGGAAATATTAGAACAACAAGCTAACATACCCCTACCACTCTCTTCAGCCTACCTCCATCGCTGATGCAGAGGTCAAGACACGCAGCAAAACACCAGAGCCACATTTATAACGCGACTTACTCACCTTTCTTCATCCAGCTTAAGCATTGCTACTCAATATTCACCACAGCTACCACTGTGGGAAGCCGACGTCACCATGTGCTTTTCACATCACATCGCGAGTTTGCCACGCCAAGCAACGTGTGACTGACACCAGGCACTTCTCACCCACTACTCATTACTCATTATTCACATAGCTCCTACTCATACTCATTTATTTCCACAGTATTGAGTTGGAAATTCGACGTTCTATGCTGAGGTTTGCCTGGGATAGCTGTTAACCACCACAAGCACCAGGCCATGGAATTTCCTGAGTAATATCGTCCATCAACACAGCACTAGAATTATCAAGAGATCTTCCATCAACCCTGCATTTTTCTTCCGAGATCGACTTTTGTATCTGAACACCTCTACGATCTGTATCAAGTGGGTAAAATTATACTTACTCATTTCTTCCAGTGCTAAAATTAGCTATATTCAACTTTTTTACTTATTTCCATATATACACTTATACACTCACTATCTATCATTTATTTCAACTTATTTACTCATCTATTTTGTTAGGACATAAATAAACAAAAGGCGTATTTCATAACACCATATCTTAATGACAGGAATATTTTCGCCACCACCCACGTTAATACCAGATGACACACAATTAGCCACAACAACAGACTCACAATTAAGAGAGCACCAAGGCAACACACCAGATGACACACAATTAGCCACAACAACAGACTTACAATTAAGAGAGCACCAAGGCAACCCACCCCTTGTACAAACCTCACCATAAACTAAAGACCAAGAAACAAATAAGCCAGTTTCAGATGATGAGTGGGAAACCCCCTCTGACGTAGCAAGTGAGGACTTTGTCGCTGACTTGCACACGTATGCCAATATACTTAACAGGGTTCACCAGTCCGGTCGAACATATTCCACCATTCCCTCACACAGTGATAAACAAGTCCAAGTTAAATTAACAGAGCAAACAGTGAAAATGAATCAAGAAACAAATACCGACGATCTAACAACCACACCCCATGTGTTTGTGTATCAAGAGGATAAAACTGCCCCAAAATTCTCTGGCACAGAAAAAGATCGCATTGATGTCATTTCATTCGTCAGTAGGTGCGAACAAATGTTCATCAAGCGCCACATACTAGATGAACAAGAGAAAATTGCTATTTTTTCATCTTGCATAAGCCAGGAAAGATGTCCAGCAAGCAATTTATTGCAATCAGATAAGCTCCATAAAGCTAGGACATATGATGAATTTAAAACTGAATTTTTGAAGAAATTTTCTGGAGGTATGAACTTCTTGCCAGGTATAATTCCAGAATTACATAAAATTGTAGATCTTGTAAGGGAGCACACTACAAACCATGTGCTCAGTGAAATAACTGCTGATGTCTCCACAATCAAAAGAACATTGTTAGTTACTTTGGAAAACTCAAATTGGATAACAGATGATGGAAAGATGTCCCCAGACCTCGTCGTGGACATCATTGGTTATGTAGATGCCTTGTGTAAATTACCTGATAGGACCCTTAAGATCGCCAAGACGATCGCATACACCCCAGGCATGTGCTTACTAGACTTAATGAATGAGGTAGAAATGCAGTGCAGTAAAGCAGGTATGGTCGACACACATGCACATTCTAGTAGAATGAGGGTACCTGAGACAGTATCAGCTGTGAAAACATCTACACCGACCCCAAACAGAGAACAAAATCGATCGCGACCCGAAAGCAGGCAGACCAAACAACCAAAAATGACGAGGCCTCGATCACAGACGCAGTTTCATAAGTTTTTGCGCAGCCTGAGCAGGTCTTGCGCCATAAACAACACTACTTATGGGAAATCACATCATAGGTCACAGTCAAGGGATAGGTCCATTCTATGTCATTATTGTGCAAAACCAGGACACACAAGGTATGAATGCTTTATCAAAGCAAAAGAGGACAAACAAAAGACACAAGGATTTGGTCCTTACTGTAGGCATCATAGATACCAAGGGCACTGGACCAGTGATTGCAAAACAGTAGAAAAAAATTGTTTCTATGTTCAAATCGGGGGAAGACCAAGTCATAACAAAAAACTAACAAACGTAAAGAAAAACAAGTCTAAAATTCACATAGGAGGCATGTTGGGAAACGAGTGTATCTTGATACCAGCTGTAT
Organism: Coenobita brevimanus; assembly: GCF_032717465.1. Taxonomy (NCBI): domain Eukaryota; kingdom Metazoa; phylum Arthropoda; class Malacostraca; order Decapoda; family Coenobitidae; genus Coenobita; species Coenobita brevimanus. The sequence goes on from NC_137007.1 coordinate 15,597,796, forward strand.
GTGAGGATCAAAACGTTTCCTTATTTTTAGATACAGGCTCTCTGGTGAACTTAATGACACATGAAGAAATAAATAGAATTCTTAAAAATAAAAAGAAAGTAACTTTTCTGGATGAAGCTGATTTAGATTTATACACGGTAGATGGACAACAAATTACAGTGAAAGGTATGAAAACATTAAATATCAGTTTCACAGAGACTACAAGACCATTCTCTGCATTTTTCTATATCGTTGAAAACTTAGCAATTAAACGTCATATGTTACTGGGCTTAAGATCCATGAGAGAAGAGAACATAACTATACTCCCACAAATGAATGGAATAGACTTTGATAATGAATTCATAGAGGAAATACCTTCAGAGCCCTCACCGATTGGTAAAAGAGAGCCAAAAAGAATTGGTAATATTAAAGGCTTAAACAAACATACACAAACGGATGAGTGTATAGATCCACTCCCACCACCAACCCCATCCTCCAGAATTAGTGACCCAGATAACAGTACTGATTTATCAATTTTTCCAGCCCATCTCACTAAGGATTTAGTTATACCACCTAATTCCTACATGAAAGTTACCATAAAGAGCAAATTACGGAATAGTACTGTTCTTGTCTTAGAAGAATTATGTAAAGTAAAGGGATTGTCAGTAGAAAACGCATTATGTCATACGAACGACGAAGGGCAAACTCAGATATTCATAATTAATCACATGAATGGGGAAGTTCGGTAGAAAAAGGGGACTTGTATAGTTAATATTGAAAAATGTCCTGCCCCTGTGAAGGAAATAGTTATAGCTGGAGTGACAAGTGAGATAAAATCTACGGATAGAGAAAGAATAAAAGAGAATTTAATTCACTCAGGTGAATTTGATGAAGAAAATGATTTGTTAACCCTGCTGGAAACACACAGGGACACCGTAGCATTGCCCGGAGAACAATTAGGGTGTACTAACTTGATTAATCACATGATTAATGTGCACCCAGAAACACCACCAATTTTCGTACCAGCTTACCGCGTACCACACTCCCAACGTACACTTGCAAATCGGTATGTCGATGAAATGTTAAAACTTGGAATTATTGAGCCTTCAGTCTCCCCGTGGAATGCCCCATTATTCTTCGTGCCCAAACGAAATGGAGAAATGCGTGCGGTAGTAGATTACCATAAACTAAATAATCACACAATCCCAGACAGATTTCACATGCCATTGCTAAGCGACGTTCTACAGAATATTGGTCCTGAGAATAAAATATTCTCGACCATTGATCTCCTAAACGGCTATTATCAAATCCCGGTATCTAAGGAGTCACGTAAATACACTGCCTTTTCCACAAACAGAGGCCATTTTCAATATATAAGAATGCCAATGGGACTGAGGACAGCCCCAGGCACATTCCAGCGTCTTATGAATTACGTATAGTCCGGAATTTTAGGACAAGGAATATTTGTTTATCTTGACGATATTATAATCAAAACGAAGAATATTAAGGATCATCTCAGGAAATTAGACTTACTCTTACAAAAGCTTAGTGATGCTGGTTTAAAAATTAAACTTTCTAAATGCAAATTTTGCTTTAAGGAAATAAATTTCTTAGGCCACAAATTAAGTTCTGATGGTATTCGCACCACTGATGACAACATACAGGCAGTGAGAGATTTTCCTGAACCCACTACGACTGATTAGACAATTTTTAGGTCTGGCTGGGTACTATAGGTCATTCGTACCACAGTTCTCTCATATAGCCTTTCCTCTATTCCAACTACTCAAAAAAGATGCTGTATTGCAATGGGAAGAAGAACAAAAAAGGGCATTTAACAATCTACAATTTAAACTAACAAATGCACCTTGTTTAGCATATCCAGATTACACAAAATCATTTCTTATTTGTACAGACGCATCAGTTAAAGGATACGGGCTGTACTGATGCAGGAAGCTAAAAGAGGAAAAAATCAACCAATTGCATTTGCCAGCAGACAAACAAGACGTGCAGAGAAAAATTATTGCACTACAGACTTAAAGGCACTTGCAGTGATTTTTGCATTACAAAAGTTTCGAGATTTGGTATATGGTTACGAAATCCACTTATTCACCGACCATAAACCACTGGTGGGTATGTTTAAAGAAAAACTCCTTTCTGGGAGGAGAGCAAGATGGAAATGTACAGTTGAAAACTACAATGTACAAATTCATTATATACAAGGTAAAATGAACATAGTAGCTGACGCATTATCTAGGAACTCGAACACAATTCAGGTCGTGGCGTTAGATCTCAAAGGAAATATCCCAAACCACGATGATATCGCAAAGGCACAAAGACTTGACCCAATATGGTCTAAAGTTATATACAAGTTAGAAAGTATAGATGACATACAATTACCCAAACTGCATGTCCCACTCGAACAATTCACAATGGTCAATAATACATTATACAAGATTAACTCTAAACAACCAAAATGCCAAAGAAATACTAACCAGTTGGTAGTACCTAATGACATGATACCCCAAGTATTACGTACGATACACGATAGCCCACATGCAGGACATCCTGGAAAGGATAAGACATTCAACCAAGCCCAGCTGTTATATTACTAGCCTTCATTACGAAAAGATATAAACAATCATATAGACAGATGCGAATCATGTGCGAAACACAAAGGATACCCAATCACACCTGCATTGATGGGTAATTACCCTGTACCACACCAACCATGGGACGTTGTCGCTGTTTATTTACTCAAGATGCCATTATCATACAATAATAACCTATACTTATTCGTAGCAACGGATCATTTTTCCCGTTATGTCATTTTAGCTCCAATTAAAGATAAGACAGCAGAGACAGTAGCAAAGGCAATAACAGATAATGTAATATGTCGCTTTACTACCCCAAAGGTACTAATAAGTGATAATGGAGGAGAATTTAATTCTGAGATCTTACAAGAAATATGTAAACAATACAACATCAAAAAGGTTAACGTTTTAGCCTATCACCCAGCATCGAATGGGTTGGTAGAGAGACAAAATAAAAAAGTATTAGATGTGCTACGATCTCAGTGAAAATTATGCAAGCTGGGATGATTGGATTCCCAGAGTAGAAGCCTCAATTAATGGATCTATAAATAAATCCATAGGTGACACACCACATTTCATTATATATGGGACAGATAAAAAACTGCCATATGAGCTCCTAGAAGGTGACAGTATGCCCATATACAATTACGATGATTACTCTAAACTCCGTTTACGTGAATTCCAGGACATTCACAAAAGAGTAAAAAAACAATTAACGATGTCCAAGGAAGAAATGACGGAGGCATATAACAAGAAGGCAAGAGATTCACCTATCAGCTTAAGAGACATTGTTTACGGTATCATTCATACGAGAGACAATAAATTATCCCCAAAATTTGAGGGCCCATACAGAGTAATTAACATAAAAGCAAACAAAGTTTTATTTAAGTCACTGCCAAGTGGCGAAGAGAAACAAGTTCATATTGACCATTTAAAACGAGTTTCAAGGGAATTATCCAATAATTATTCAGCCTCGGATACAACCGAACAGGCGAACGTACCTCAAGAAACCAAGCAAGAAAACAACAATGATTACAAAAAGAAAATAAGGTCATATACCAAACAATCAAACATAGGTGCAACTGTTCCAATAAAATCTACAGTACATCATTTACGAAAATTAAATATCGATTTAAACTCCTTCTATAAATGAAATAACACTCAACCGAAACGCACATCATTACTATCATCGACCACAGCATGACCATATTCGGAAATGAATAGATATTTTTTTTCGGTAGGTTACGATAAATGAACTTATGCTATGGATTCTCCTCTACATAGCAAGAGGATATGCGCACTTAGACCCTCAACACATAGTACGACAAGGATGCCTCATAGCTCCAACGGCCACGACTACAATCGTTAAGGACGTCATGAGTACTGAAATAAGTCTAGATTACTTGTATGAATTACCTACTTATCTAGACAGTCTTGCGAAGCCGATGCAAACTCTGGACTTCATGATAGGAAATTATGTTTCACAAGCACATAACACAAAGGAAGTGAATGAAATGGTAAAGTTAGCGAAATGGAAACTAGAACAGGCAAAGTCAACTATGCTCATCACGATCCAAGATCTCCCATCTTATGGAACGGAGGTACTGAGCGACAGGAACAGCATCACACGTACTCGCCAAAAGCGCGGTTTGTTCGACCTGGGTGGTGCAGTTCTTGGGTACATCTTTGGATTGGCTACAGAGGATGACCTTAAAGAAATAAACAACAAATTTAATAAGATAGCTCAGATACTAACATACCTAGATAAATTCATCACAGGACAGAACTCAGCAATGAAGACAATTGTGAAAAATCTGAAAAACACAGAAAACATGCTCTGGAGAGTGTAGATAAAATAAATGAAATGGAAGGAAACATTACACTTTTCCAACACTTCTCCATCATCACAGAATATATTGACGTGATTCTACTACAATTAGACAACACTAAAGATCGTTTCAGGGCGCTTATGCAAGGAATTTCGAATGCTGGTGATGGCAAGATCACAATTGACTTACTCCTAGTTCTTGAGCTACATCAGATAATTAGTCAAGGCAAACATAAACATAAATTGAAGCCGTTGTTCCGCAGTAGGGAATTCATGTAATATTATCCATATTTAGAAGCAACACTAACACCAACATCAGTAGTAGTTCATGTACCATTCATAACAGAAGACCTGTTCACAGTATACCAAATACATCCCTTCCCCTATAAAAATAACAACACTTTGGTCATCATCAACATCAACACAGACACCGAACTCATCATGGTCTCCAAGAGACGGGACACTGTCACTTTCGCAAGTGAATCAACGATTGAACGAAAGTGCCGCACATCCTTACATGCTGTTCATCTTTGTCCTGTGTACATTTTCACGTTTCAGCCTACTGATACAGTCCCTTGTGAAATGGCTATCATCAGAAATGACAATATTCATAAACATTGCAACTTCACTTTTGCTCCAGATAAACTTGTACACCATCAACGCATCGGACACTCACAGTTTTTTTATTTCACTCATAACACATCAGTTTACATAGTCCGTCCAGATATACCACCATCTCATACTTCAGCTTCAGGATTATACATAGCACCAGACTACTGTGCGGTATTTACACCAGCCATTCTCAATCATACACACAAACATTTCCACCCACTGCCTGATATGGACTTAAACATGAGCACAGGTATTAACTTGACTTCACCTAAGTTTGAAACTATGCAACTGATCAATGAAACAATGAAGCCCTGGGAAGATTTGAGTTTGAGTATGTTCAACCCATATTATGTGTATAGCCCAGTACCTACTGTCTTTATAATCTGCATTGTATTTGCAGTACTGCTGTTCGCAATGCACAGAATGCATGCAAGAATTGCTAATTTGGAGTCAGTATTTAGTGGGGGGAGAGTTAACATCCAAGTATACATATTTTGTATATAGTATCAATTATATATATATATATATATATATATATATATATATATATATATATATATATATATATATATATATATATATATATATATATATATATACATACAATACAAAGAAGAATGACCCATGTATGGCATACCAGTACCATTATCTTTAAATGAAATATCAATAACTCTTACCATAATCTTAATTTTAAACTTTTTTTTCTTGCATGTATGCATTTCACTACAATAACCCAAGTACATACTGTATTACAGTTAAATAGTTTACTTTTAATACATTTATTCAAATATGTATACAACTTGTTTAAAATGTAATATTACTGGAAAATTACTATTTACTATGAATATTATATGTATACAATATTATAATCAATATTATGTACTAACAGATTAGCATATGTCAATGATAATTGCTGTCGGAGGACCTTCAGCGGCATGGGCCGAGCAATGTTATGAGTCCATATTATATTTACAAATCATAATAGATAGATAGATAAATAGACAGATAGACAGCTCTATGCGAGCCTGGGAATGGGAAATGATCTTGCAAGTTAATCTCAGGAAAACCTGACGACAGATTAGGAAGTAGCAATGTCAGGAGATGATGCAGCTAGTTTGTCAGCGAAATAGCAGGAGAACAAAGCCTAGTGACATACACACATACTCACACACAGGTTTCTGGAACTTTCCAACCACATTGTAACACACGTGACACGACCCCTGTTTCACCAGAATTTAGGAAAGAGAGCTCAGAAGGAGAGAGGCCATAGAATCGGCAGGTAGTAGGGAGAAAGGCTTAGCAACTTGGAAGAGAGAGAGAGAGCGAGACAGGGAGGTAGTTAGCGGGACTCTACTTATATTTCACTCGTGTGTGAGAGACTTTGTTTAATATTTTCAAGACAAATAAAAATAGTCCCATACTATTCTTTACCTCTCCTGTCATTGCATGACAAATGGGAACCAAGATTATCTACTTACAAACAACACAAGTATAACAACCGCTCGTCCACAAGTCTAATAGATAACTTCTCTACAAGTAACTACAAAGTCTTTTTATGACAGATGTGCAGATTGGCCAGGGAGGAAGGTAGAGTCCCGGAGGATTGGAAGTCAGGTATAATTATTCCTTTGTACAAAGGAAAAGGGGAAAAAGAAGTGTGTGGTATTCATAGGGGCATTTGTCTTCTTAGTATAATAGGAAAAGTGTATGGTAGGATACTTATTGACAGAGTTAGAGGAAGAACAGAAAAACTAGTTGGAGAAGAACAGGGAGGCTTTAGGAAGGGAAGAGGTTGTGTAGATCAGATATTCATTCTTAGATCTTTAGTGGAAAAGTGTCTAGAGAAGGGAAAGAAGTTGTATGCGGCTTTCATGGATTTGGAGAAAGCATATGACAGGGTGGATAGATAAGGATTGTGGAAAGTGTTAAGAATATATGGAGATGGGAAGCTGTTGAATGCTGTGAAGAGTATGTACAATGGTGCGAAGGCTGCAGTGTGTGTGGATGGTGAACTAAGTGAATTTTTCTCTTTGAAAGTTGGGTTGAAACAGGGATGTGTCATGTCTCCATGGTTGTTCAATCTGTACATGGATGGGGTAATAAAAGAGGTTCAAGGTAGGGTAGTGGATGTTGGAGTGGCCCTGGTGAGAGAGGATAGTGTCTGGAAACTCCCTGTACTGTTGTTTGCAGATGATACTGTGTTGTTGAGTGAAGACGAAGGGGAGCTGCAAGGCTTGGTGGATGAGTCTGGCAGAGTGTGTAAGAAACGGAATCTAAAGGTGAATGTAGGGAAGAGTAAATGATGGTCTTTGAGAGAGGTGAAGTCAGTGAATGTACGGCGAGGTTGGATGGTGAGGAATTGGAAAATGTGAGTACGTTTAAGTACTTGGGTAGTGTGATGAGTAAGGATGGAGGTTTGGAGGGTGAAGTGCTTGAAAGGGTACAGCAGGGAAGAAAGGTTGCTGGTTCTTTGAAAGCAGTGATAAGAAACAGGGAAGTGAGCATGGAAGTGAAAAAGTTACTACATGACAGTATTGTGATACCAACTCTAATGTATGGAAGTGAAGCTTAGACGTTGTTGGAAGGACACAAGTTAAGAGTGAGAGCAGTGGAAATGAGTTATTTAAGAGGAGCCTGTGGAGTCATGTGGAGAGATAGGCTGACGAATGAGGATATAAAGGAGTGTTGTGGTGTGAATGTGGATGCGATAGGAAGCGTTATGAGGAACACACTGAGGTGGTTTGGCCATGTGGAGAGGATGGAGGGTGAAAGACTGACGAAGGGAGTGTATGTGAGTGAGGTGGAGGGGGGAAGAGGGAGGGGGAGGCCGCGGATGAGATGGACGGATGGGGTGGAGAGGTATATGAGAGAGGGGGCTGTGACTTGGGAGCAGGGCAGTGAAATGGTGGGGGACAGGGCGACTTGGAGGCGATTTGTTTGTGGTCACCCCAAACGGGATTGAGGCATCTGGCAATAGATAGATAGAGAGACAAGAACAACAACAATAATAATAATGATAATAATAATAATAATAATTATAATAATAAATAATGATAATAATAATAATAATATTAATAATAATAATGAGAATTATAATGAAATTATTATTATTATTATTATTATTATTTATTATTTTTACTACTACTATATACTACTACTATTACTACTTCTATTTTATTCATTCTCTATGTAGTAGTACTATGAAATAAAGATATGATTGATTGACTACTACTACTACTACTACTACTACTACCTCCGCTAAGGAGGTTATGTTTTACCCAGCGTTGGTTTGTTTGTCTTTTGTCTGTCTGTTAAAGGTGGTACCACTTTAAACTGGCGGTTTGGGTGGAGAACGGACCTCTGTACAGTGTGCCACGTGTTCCATACCCGCGATGTGAACTGCTCTGATATACTGTACAGTATGTAAAAGGCATCACAATAAGATAAACACATGAGAATACAATGGTTACGTGTGTATTACAATATATGAAAGAACAGTAGACTTATTATGCATAAAATATTTATACGGCAATACAGAAACGTGGCATAAATATTTTTCAGTGGTGCTAAAAAAAATAGTAGTCACTTTTATTGGCTGTTACCATATTTCTGGGGTTGGTAATAATGTCACAATTATGATTGTAAGATAATGTGCAAGAATATAAGTAAAAATAAGCCAATTTCTTAGTAAAAAAATATAATACATTAAACCCTCCTGAGCGGCAACACTCACACACACCCAGTCCGACCCGGCCAGAGCTTCCTCGTATCACCTGGGTGGTGTGGAAATAAAGTCAAATTTACAATATGTACAATATAACGTAAAAGAAAATAACCAAAATGTATCCTAAAATACCACAGACGAGAGAGAGGAGAGAATGAGAGAGAGAGGGGGGGAAGGAAGGCAGACCAGGGGCAGTGTTGAGTGCAGCTTAGTGAGAGATGGAGGGAAAGAAGGAAGGAGGGAGAGAGTGATTGAATGAAAACAAATCATGGCACCACAACAGCGAGGTCATCTGGCGCCATATGTAAAACAATAATATTTTTAAACATAATCGGATATAATAAAAACAAAATAAAGAAATGAAAGCACAAGTTTATGTCACCCATAAAAGAAACAAAATTCCCAAGGGTGACGCACATCTCCCCCCAGGAGAAAGAAAGACAGACAGACAGAGAAGACAGGCCAGGGGCAGTGTTAAATGCACTGTCAGGCTGAGGGAAAGATGAAGGGAGGAAGGAAGGAGGGGGAGAATAATTGAATGAGAACAAATCAAGGCGCCGCAACACCGAGGTCATCTGGCTCCATATGTAAAACAATAATAAAATAAAAAACAAAATAAAGAAATGAAAGCACAAGTTTATAAGACACAAAAGAAACAAAATTCTCTAGGGTGACGCACATCTCCCCCCAGGAGAGAGAGAGAGAGAGAGAGAGAGAGAGAGAGAGAGAGAGGATAGCAGGATTACTCAAAAAGTTATGAAGGGTTATTGGATTATTGACGAAATTTTGTGGAAGGGTGGGCCATGGGCCAAGGAAGAATGAATTAAATTGCTGGGAGGATACAGTTCTTGATGCGGAGTATCCCGAACAATATCACCAAAAAGCTCTCAATGAAATTGATAATTTAAGAAAAGGTGGGCCATGGACCAAGAAAGAATTCATTAAATTTTGTGAAGGATTCGGATCTGGGTCCTTTTTAATGGCGAAGACATTGGTGGAGATATGTATTCTGTTAGCGCTTTCTAGTTATTATTATTACCTCCGCCAAGGAGATTATGTTTTATCCTGCGTTGGTTTATTTGTCTGTTTGCTTAGCTGTTAGCCGGCTTACTCTAAAAGTTAGGAGCGAGTTTTAATGAAATTTTGTGGAAGGGTTTTTTCATAGGCCAAGGAAGAAGTGATTAAATTTTAGGGAGGATCTGGATCCTGATCAGGAGTATCCCGCTCAATATCTCCAGAAGTTCTCAATGAGTTTCAATTAAATTTTATAGAATGGTGGGCCATGGACCAAGAAATTGATTAAATTTTGGGGCGGATCCGGATCCGGATCGTCTATCCACGGATCCTGATCCTGATCCTTGTTAATGGCAATGGCATTGTCGCCGGTATGAGCTCTGTGGGCGTTTTCTAGTTTTACATGTATTTGGCCCAGTCCACATACGGAGGTAAACCTAAATAATATACCACTGGAAATCACTTTACCACAATTGTGGATATGAAGAAAACGTACAACAATCTTTAAATTCAACCAAAACATCAAACTAAAAACCGCGGGCATTGTAAGTAAAGACTGCTGTGTTAATTGATCTAGCGTCGTCTGCTAACTCGTCCCAGTCTTTATGCTTTTAAATTAGCCTAGCTGATACATAGAGGAAAATTTCATTTTTATATACTGTAGTTTTACTTACTACGAAAGCACCATTTGTGGAAACATAGCTTTGTGCAAAAAACTTAGGATAAACGCCCAATAGATTATGAAAATCAGTTACGTTTCCTGGTGTTATCTAGCATTAGTCACTGATCTTTTTACGTACTTGAGCAAATATCCATTCGCTGCACCAACATGTTGCCTGTCCAGTCTCTCTTTCTACAGAGTCTCTAGTGTAAATCAGATATTCATCCTTTGTTCTTTAGTGGCAAAGTATCTAGAGAAGGGCAAGAAGCTGCATGTGGCCTTCTTGGATTTGGAGGAAATATATGACAAAGTGGATTGAGATGGAATATGGAATATATTAAGAATATATGGAGTAAAAGCGTAGCTGCTGAATGCCGTGAAGAGTGCATGGGCGTGCTACGCTGCAGTGCATGTGGATGGTGAACTGAGCGATTTTTTTTTTCTCTGAATGGTGGATAGAAACGGGTATGTCATGTGTCCGTGGTTGTTTAATCTGTATATGGACGGGGTTATAAAAGAGATACAAGGTAGGGCAGTGGATGTTGGAGTGCCCCTAATGAGAGACGGCAGCTTTTGGAAACTTCCTGTTTGTTGTTTGCAGATGATACTGTATTGTTAAGCGAAGACGAGGGGAAACTGCAGGGCTTGGTGAATAAGTGTGGGAGAGTGTGTAAGAAACGGAATCTAAAGGTGAACATAGGGAAAAGTAAGGTTATGGTTTTCGTGAGAAATGAAGTCATTGAATGCACAGTGAAGTTGGATGGTGAGGAAATGGAAATGTGAGTGCATTTAAGTACTTAGGTAGCGTGACGAGTAAGGATGGAAGTCTGGAGAATGAAGTGCTTGAAAGGGTACAACAAGAAAGAAAGGTTGCTGGTTCTTTGAAAGCAGTGATAAGAAATAGAGAAGAAAGCATGGAAGTAAAAAAGTTGCTGCATGATAGTATTGTGATAAAACTCTAACGTATGGAAGTGGAGCTTGGACTTTGTTGGAAAGACACTAGTCAAGAGTGAAAGCAGTCGAAAAGAGTTATTTGAGAGGAGTATATGGAGTTATATGTACAGACAGACTGACAAAAAAAAGGAAGTGAAGAAACGTTGTCGTGTGGATGTGATAGAAAGCATTAGGAGAAATACTTTGAGATAGTCTGGCCATATGGAGAGGATGGAGAGCAAGAGAATAACGAGGAGAGTGTATATGAGTGAGGTGGAGGGGGGGTGGAAGAGAGGGGGAGGCCGGGGATGAGGTGGAGGGATGGAGTGGGGAGGTATATGAAAGAGGGGGTATGTAAGCTGGGGGTAGAGCAACGAAATGACTTGGTACAGACATGGAGGCGATTTGCGACCACCCGCTAAGGGATTAGCCCTTTACAGTCCAACGTTCCCATTTTGGGAACATTTTTAAAAAATTCTCCAAAAATATTAATAATTTGAAACTTATTCTTTTTTCATGTTAAACATAACATTTAATGTCTAGACAACTATTGTAATGCATAATGTAGTAGGGTTCTTCATATTACACATATAATAATGTTGAATGTTTACCTTGAATTTTCATAAAATAGAATGACTTCAAACAATTTTTTTTTTCAAAATAAAAGAAGTGCTATAGATAATTTTTTTTTTCATAATCTATGTCCTAAATGATTATTCTTCACTAACAAATTTTATCCCATATGATTCTTTATATATATATATCACTGTGAGTGTTTTTGTAAAATGTTCCCAAAATGGGAACGTTGGACAGTTAGGTATGCTGGATACCCTGATTTTCTCATCCGCATGTTTGATCGTGTTTGGTTACAAGATGTGGATGATGTGCAGTGCAGATGGTTACCCCTATAACTTTTCGATCTACTGTGGCAAAGTTGAAAGTAGAAAGCTACCTGTGGGTTCTCAAGTGGTAATGGACATGTTACAACCTATTGTGAATAAGGATAATCATGTTGTATTTTTTGACAACTTTTTTACCAGTCATGCATTGATGGTTGAACTTGCACAAAAAGGATTTCGAGCCTGTGGAACTATCAGAGACAACCGCACAGGAAGTTGCCCTCTAGTGTCTAAGAAGGATATTGGGAAGGCAGAGAGGGTCATATGATTACAGGTCAGATGATACAGTCGTATGTGCTAGGTGGAATGATGATACCGTTGTCACAATTGCTAGTAATTATTACGGAGTCAGTCCAGTCCAGAAGGTAACCAGATGGGTGAAAAAGGAAGGGAAGAAAACCGTGTCTCAGCCATATCTGATCAGTAAGTATAATAAAGGCATGGGTGGGGTTGATGTATGTGACAAAATGCTCTCAAGCTACAGGCCAAGACTAAGGTCCAAGAAATGGTGGTGGAACCTTTTCGCTCAACTGCTGAATCTTTCCATTGTAGCTAGCTTCAGATTTTACCAGCATGTAAATCCTCAAAGTCAGGCAACCCATAAAGATTTTAGGCGTGAAATAGCTCGAACTCTTGTAAGGGTTCAGACATCTAGAAAACGAGGAGGAAGGCCAACACCAACTGTGCCAAAGGCAGTAAGATATGATGAAATAAACCACTTTCTTCAGCAATGCTCACAAGGAAGATGCTATGTATGCAAGAAAAACACACGTCTGCACTGCATCAAGTGCGAAAAAAGACTTCACAAGGAATGCAGTGTCGCATTTCATAAGAAAAGAACATGAGTCGACAAATGAATGACATGAACATGAAAGCGTTGACAAGAACATGAGAGCACATATATTTTCGCTATCAAAATTCACCTGATTTCATGAAAATTGCAATATATTTTGCTATATGGATGGATTTTTGTATGTATTCTTAAAAAAAAAAGGTTTTAGTTTGTAAATTTTCCTAAGTAAAATGAAAAAAATTTGTAAAACAGATTTTACACCATAAATGTATCCCCTAAGTGCCCAACGTTCCCATTTTGGGAACATATAAAAAAACAAAAATATATATATGTATAAAAACAAAATTTGTTTCAATATCATAAAATGGATCTAAACTAATCGGTTTTTGCATATTTGTGTATATTTTTGAATTCCTTCATGGTGCGGTCACTAAAGGGTTAAGGCGTCTGGGAAAAGATAAATAGATGAAGCCCAGTGACAACTATAACCTGTAGTAGACCTTTACCGTAAGCTTTCTAGTACAGTGATGTGTCTGGCAGCTGTTGCTTCAACTGCTGTTTATCTGTTACTGACTTAACTTCTGGAATTATCCGGTTTTTACCAGTTTGTGTGTATGGGTGTGTGTGTCTGTGTGTGGGTGGGTGGGTGTGGTGAGATAAACTATAGAAAAATACAGATAGATATTGCCCGGCAAACACATAAATAGAGGTAGATAATGAAATCGGGAAATTCGTTTCATAACACCACAGACTATCAGCCACACATATAGACAGATAGACAGATACTGCTATGGGAAATTTCCTTTGTTACACCTCATCCAGTCTACTGTAAGCTGAGCATAATTATTTGGCCAGCTGAAATAAAATTCTCTCTCTCTCTCTCTCTCTCTCTCTCTCTCTCTCTTCTGTTTAATCTTAGTCTTTTTTTTTTCTTTTTTTTGTGCTGCCCCTCCATGTAGGCAGGTCTTTACCTCCTTCCCCGTTTCTCTGCTTTTCGTCTCTTCCCAGCTTGTCGAGTGCTTTTTGCTGTACTTTTCGGTATCCGGTGCTTGTGCATTGTGCTCTTTATGTTTGTTTTACCCTGTCCACTTTAACTTAACCTAAAATTGCTCTCATTCTTTCTCGATTGCTAAGCTGTAGTAAAAGATTATCACTAGAATATGGCACCAGACTTGGAGAAATGTAATGGGAAGAATGTATTGTACAACCAAATTACATTTAATTGTCATTGACTACAGGAAATATGCTGCAAAAGGACTACAGTGTCATTCACTGTGAACGGCCTACAGAGGTATAGGCTGGAGATATGGTAATATAAAATTGCAAGCCTCAACTTTTCTATTGATTCACACTATGAAGTCCATTTCAAGGTAAGAGTGTCACATGTAAAACCCGCAGGGAAAACGTCACGCACAAAACAGGCTCATTATCATGTCATTATCTTAAGAAATTAAAATCAGTTACAATTAATAGCGGTTGTTGTCACTGTATATATACAGCGTTATAATGCTTGTAACTGTAAAAGGTGCAAGTATATTTAAAGAGCTTGTTATTCTTTCGGAAAAACCTGGCTTTTCAGAAGAAATGAAGAGATTATTATTATTATTATTATTATTATTATTATTATTATTATTACTGTATCATCATCATTATCATCATCATCATCGTCATCATCATCATCATCATTATTATTATTATTATTATTATTATTATTATTATGGGGCAATGTGGCTCAGTGGTGGAGCGCCTGACTCAAGACCCAAGAGTTGCAAGTTCGCTCCGCGCTGGGGTAAGCTGCCCTATCGGGATAGGTAGCGCTCTCCTGTCACCTAGCTGTTTGTAACAGTCGTGGCTCAGTCGGTTAGAGCGCTCTGACCTAAGGGTCGGAGGATGGAGTTCACTAAAGGGTCATTGGTAGACATCAGGAACGGCATCCGATCATAAAGTGTTACACGCTCCAAAACCTAAGTCTTCTACCCAGGGGACACGCCTTAGCCCGTATGCAGAAAAGGGGGACACGACGACCCCCCCCCCCCGGAAAAAAAAAAATCCAGCGAAACGATGGAATTATTTTCGGCAGCACGCCCTATACCGGTGCACTAGTCAGCCCGAGTGTGTGTGTGTGTGTGTGTGTGTGTGTGTGTGTGTGCTTTAACTCCTCCTAGGCTATATATTTGATGGACTGGAATGAATCTTCGCCGGTGAGTTCCTCGTGTTCCTGGGAAGGTCTTGCACTATATACAGTTTTCTAAATATGATTTTTATGGGAGTCAGTCCCCTCACCAAATTAAAAATTCTCAGAAATATTAAAAATTATCAGAAATAGTAAAAGGAGGGCAGATATGGCTTTGATTCATTGTACATGTTATGCAGTGGACTCTCACCCATAATGCAGTAGTTGACGGGCCGTGACCCCTCAATGATTCCACGGGGGCCAGCCCCTTCCCAAAAACAGGGACGATCAGAAATAAGGGGAAAGTGAGCATGTGGATTTCAGCGAAGCTTCTCAGGTCAGTTCGTCTGGTTCCCTAGCAAAGTTTTCCACTATATAAAATTTTCCATCAATATTTTTAGGGGGGTCAGCCCCCAAGCAAAACTTACAACGGATACAAAGCGGAGGAAGGAGGGTGGATATGGCATTGATATCTTAGTACATGTTGAACATTGGACTCTCATCGGCAATGCAGTATTTTCGGAGTGTGACCCCCTAATAATTATTGGGAGACCAACCCCCAATCCAAAAATACAAACGATCAGAAATAAGAGATTATGGGCTCGTGGATTTCAACGAAATCAGCATACATATCACAGGATTGGTTAAGCAGTTTCCATGTTTTCTCCGAATGCACTGGAAGAAACTGTACATCTATACTGCTACTGCTACTGTTACTACTACTGCTACTACTAGTATTACTACTGCTACTACTACTACTACTACTACTGCTGCTACAACTAATGATAATTATCATCATCATCATCATCCGGACCTCCTTTCCCACCCAAGGGCAGGGTGAGGAGTAGCAATGCCCAGACAGCCCAAAATTGCCCAATCCAATGGGCCATACTTCCATTCACTCATCATTCAAACCCCCGGAATCCTGGCTCTATCGGATACGTTAAGAACATTCACCACGTTCTGTTGCTTCACATAACGTATCCGACAGAGTCAATCCAGATGCTGCCACATTAAAAAGGGGTGCCAAAAATCCCTGATCATGCACATCTCCTCACAAAATTCATCCAGCCAACTCGATCTCCTGTCAGTTACCTAGCCTCACCGACTTCCAAACCTCTCGTCTTCACACATTCATCCACCATATCTCTCCACCTTCTCCTTGGCCTACCTCGCCTCCTCCCTCCTTCGAATTAGCTCAGATATACCTTCTTCACCACTCTATTGGTATCCATTCTCCCCACATGACCTTACCATCTCAGTACGCTTTCCTCAATTCTGGCGTCCACCGACTTTCTCACTCCACATCTTTCACGAATCACATTATTTCGTATCCTATCCACCCTCTGTACTCCACATACATTCCTCAGCAGTCCCATCTCCACTGCTCTTACTCTTGACTTTTCATTTGCATGCCACACCATAGTCTCACATCCATATGTTAAAGTTGGCACTAACACTCCTTCATGTAAGCCTCGTGCAGCTGCAACACTTAAGCCTCTGTTTCTTATCAAGGCCTTCATTGCACCAGCTACTTTTCTTCCTTGTGTCACTCTACAGTACTTTCAACTTCTTTTGCACATTTTCCTCTCTTTTCTATCACTGTACCCAGGTATTTGAACTCTCTCACCAATCCAGTCTCTATCTATTCACTGTTACATTGCACTGGAAGTCACCTTCTCTCTCAATAACCATCACTTTACTCTTTTCTACATTTACTCTCAAGGAACGACGCTTACAGACATCAGCAAAACTCTGCACAAGCCTATCAAGTTCTTGTCTGGTACTTGCAAGCAGTACTGCATCATCAGCATACAACAAATTTGAGATATTCCATCCATCACCATTCATTACCAATGCCATCCCTCTCTCCATTACTCGTGTTTTCACTTCTCTCATCACCCCATCCATATATACCTTAAACAACCATGGGGACATCACACAACCTTGTCACACGCCCACACTGATTGTGAAACATTCACTTAGATGCCCATTAACCCTGACACATGCTTCACTACCATCATAAAAACTCTTGACGGCACCTAACAGCTTACCCTTTACACCGTACATGCGCAAAACTTTCCACAATCCTTCTCTGTCCACTTTGTAATATGCTTTTTCCAGATCATGAATGCCATAAACACCTTATGGTCCTTCTCACAAGCCTTCTCTACTATCTGTCTCACTGCAAGTATTTGGTCAACTCATTCTCTGCCACTCCTAAAGCTACCCTGTTCATCACTCACTAGGACTTCTGATATCTCTCTTACTTTCTGTATAATAATTCTTCCATATACCTTCCCTACCACACTCAGTAAGCTTATGCCACGATAATTCTTGCACTCACTTCGTTCAACTTTATTTTTGTACAGGGGTACAATCACAGCCTTTTTCCACGCTGCAGGCACAGTTTCACTCATCCATGCCTTCTTACATATCTCCAACAAGCACTTCATTCCATTCTCTCCATTACATTTAAGCATCTCTGCATACACCTCATCAACCCCAGCTGCTTTCCCATTTTTCAGCCGCTTCACAGCACTCTTCTCCTGTGCGAGTGTCACTTCTCCTGGCACTGCATTCCTTCTCTGCACACCCCCCAAACCAATCATGTTTACAGCTGCTCTGCTCTCTCTATCCCCATTCATCAGGCTTTCAAAATATTCTTTTCATCTGGTCCTTACTTCATCTCCATGGGTTAATAATCTACCACCTGCAACCTTCACACCATCTCATTTCTTACCGCTTTCACTTCTACATTTCTGCATCTCTTTCCAGAATAACTTTCTATTTTCAGAGTAGTTCGCATTCATTTTCCTTCCTAGATCCTCATTTACCTCCTTCTTTTTCCTCTTCACTAGTCTCTTTACGTGCTTCTTGCTCTCAGCATATTCAGTTCTTATTTCAACTGAACCCCTATCCTGTAACCACTTTAGCCACTTTTTCCTCTTTTCCTCCACCGCTCTCTTTATCTCCTCATCCCACCATGCCGTACCTTTCTCCTTTGTTGTTACTCTTGCCACACCACGTACAACTTTACCATTCCTAACTAAGCAATCCCTATATGCATTCAACAGTCTGTCCAGATCAATTTCATTCCAATTCAGTAATTCTAACTCGTCCTCTACTTTGGTCCTGTATTCATCTGCCATTTCTCTGATCCTCATATTCTCAACTTCAGTCTTTCTCCCTGACTGCTTCTCTCTCTCCTGATCCACCTCACTCCTTTCAGCTTGATCTTGCAAAATGATAATAATAATAATAATAATAATAATAATAATAATAATAATAACAATAATAATAATAAAAATTTTAATAATAACAATAATCATAATAATGATGATGATAATTATAACAGTAACGGTAATAATAATAATGATAGTAACAATAATAATTAAAAAATAATAACAACTATAATAATAATGAAATAATAATAATTATAATAATAAATAATAATAATAATAATAATAATAAATAATAATAATAATAATAATAATAATAATAATAATATTATTATTATTATTATTCATTATCATTAACATTATTATCCATTATTATTATTATTATTATTATTATTATTATCATCATTATTATTATTATAGTAGTAGTAGTAGTAGTGATCGTAGCAGTACTGTAGTAGTAGCAGTAGTAGATGCAGTAGTAGTGCTGGTGGTATTATTATTATTATTATTATTATTAGTAGTAGTAGTAGTAGTAGTAGTAGCAGTAGTAGTAGTAGTAGTAGTAGTAGTGGTAGTAGAAGTAGTAGTAGCAGTAGTTCAATTCAATTCAATTCAATCAGCTTTATTTCGTATCTCTCGATACATAGAATATAATACATTTCACCATCATAAAGATAGTAGTAACAGTAGCAGCAACAGAACCGCATAAGCAGCAGCAGCAGCACATACATACACGGTAATTATACAAATATTGTACATATGCACATTACACAGTAGTTGGTATACTGTACAATTACATATAAAAGAAAAAATCACATTAAAAAACCTGAAGGCATCACAGTGCACATACACATTATTATCCTATTAGAGAAAAAATAGCATCACTAAAATATTCAAAAAGAAATGTCCAAGGTAAAAAACAGAGCTGTCATCATTACAATTAAAAACAAGTCCTAGGTGAAATATACAAGCTAGCATCAATAAACAACACAAAAGGTCCAATAAAATATAAAAGATAGCATCAATAGAAAATAAAAGGTCCAAACAAAATAATATAACTAGCATCAATAAAAAAAAAAGCCCAAATAAAATCTAAAAGCTTGCAGCCATAAAAAATAAAGAGGTTTAAATAAAATATAAAAGTTAGCAACCATAACAAATAAAAAGGTCCAAATAAAATACAAGAACTAGCAGCCGTGAAAAATACAAGAAAAAAAAGTCTAAACAAAATATAAAAGCTAACAGCCATAAAAAAAGTCCAAATAAAATATAAAAAGCTAGCAACCATAATAAATAAAAAGGTCCAAATAAAATACAAGAGCTAGCAACCATGAATAATAAAAAGGTCCAAATAAAATACAGTATAAAAGCTAGGAACCATAAAAAATAAAAAGGTCCAAATAAAGTACAAAAGCTAGCAACCATAACAAATGAAAAGGTTCAAATAAAATATAAAATATAAAAGCTAGCAACCATAAAAAATAAAAAGGTCCAAATAAAATATAAAAGCTAGCAACCATAAAAAATAAAAAGGTCCAAACAAAATATAAAATATAAAAGCTAGCAACCATAACAAATAAAAAGGTCCACATAAAATATAAGAGCTAGCATCCATAAAAAATAAAAAAGTCCAAATAAAATATAAAAGGTAACACATGGTAAACAAAAGAAAATCAATTAAAAGTATAAAAAGGGTACAGTATACAAATTAAAAAAAAAAAAAATCTAAAGAGCAATTTTAAAAATCTTTAAAAATATCAGTTAAAAAATTACAATATATATAATGCTAAAAATATGAAGAAATTCAGGATTCCTTATGACACTAGCTAAGGAGTATACAGTAATGCCCTAATTTCCGTAATAACTACATGGTCCGCGTCTGTCCTCATGTCTCTGGACCCAAGTCAAGCGGGAGGCTATCACATCCAGGTCCTCATTATTTACATCTATTAAATAGTCATTTTTTAATATAGTGTGAATATGTTGCATAAACAGTCCCTCCTTAAAGTATGGAATATTCAGCCTGAGTATTGGATTGGTAGAGCTCTTTATTCTTTTATAAAACCTCGCCTGCTTTAGAGCAGTTAGGTGTTTAAGCAAAAACTGATTACAGTTGGAAGCAGTTATGTGACTGCTGGCATAAACAGGTACCCCACATATTTTCTTTAAAGCATTATTATATGCAATATTAAAAGCATTAAAGATAGAACCTCTAAAAGTTGCCTTGCTGTTCCACAAGCATAATCCATAGTCTGGACAGCAATGTGACTTAAATAAAAAAAGCAAAGCATCCTTATTTTTAAATTTAAAATCTCTAAAAACTGAATTAAAAGAAGCATAAAAATTGTTGAGTCTTAACTCAACATCTTTACTGTCCCTAAAATCAAATGAAATATAATGTCCAAGATATTTAAAACATTTGACAACTTCCAGTCTATCACCATTAAGACTAATACTGTTAACATTAAACTTATCTAAATTACTAAAAATCATGCATTTTGATTTATCTTGATTAATAAGCAGCAGCAGCAGTAGTAGTAGTAATAGTAGTAGTAGTAGTAGTAGTAGTTGCAGAAGTAGGAGTAGTAGATGATCTCACAGGTGCTGGCTAGGTGGAGGATGTGAGGAAATTGTGGGACCATGTAACATCTCATGGCCCTGAAATAGGGTACTGCCCTAATGCAAGTAAGTCCATCTTGATCATGAAACCAGCTTACTACGAAGATGCACAGGAGACCTTTAGAGGCACAAACGTGATAGTGACTAAGGAAGGTCAGAGGCATCTAGGTGCTGTGATTGGAACTAAGGATTTCAAAGACCAATATGTGAGTGATAACGTAAAGACATGGGTAGATGAAATTCATGTATACCTAGCCACGCAAAAATAGAACCCCAGGCAGCATACAGCTCATTTACCTATGGTGTAAAGCACAAGTGGACCTTCGTGATGAGGACCATACCAGACATTGAGTTGTTGCTACAACCACTGGAGGATGCTATCAGAGATTCATTTCTTGCATCTCTAACCAATGGCCACATCCCCACACCAGAAGAGAGGGACCTCCTAGCTCTATCACCCAGGATGGGAGGCCTTGGCATTATAAATCCAGCAGCCGTGGCAGGCTACGAACACAGAAATTCAATCAGGCTCACCGAATCCTTGTCACAGAAGACTTGTGCCCAAGTTAAGACGAGTGAAATCGACCACCAAAAGCAGAAAAACATAATGACACAGATAAGCAAGGAGTGAGAAGCAAGACAAAAAGACCAGCTGCAGCACATAACCGAACATCTAACACCAGACCGGTGTAGAAGAGTTGAAACTGCACAGGAGGTTGGGGCATGAAACTGGCTGACAGTCCTGCCTCTCAAGGCAAAAGGCTTCCATTTCAGCAAACAAGAATTTATTGACGCCATAGCATTGAGATATGGTGGCCAATAGAGAACCTACGTCAACACTGCCTGTGGCACTACCTTTGATACAAACCATGCCATGGTTTGCAAGACGGGAGGGTTTGTTTGCATCCGACACTATTAAGTACGCGACCTCACTGCCTAAATGCTGAAGGAAATATGCCATGATGTCACGACTGAGACAGCTCTGCTACCCTTAGACCAGTGGTTTCCAACCTGTGGGGTGTGCCCCCCTAGGGGGGCACGAAGAGCTGCCTGGGGGGGGGCACAAAGGCTTGATAAAGAGGTTAATTATATTTGAAAACTATGAGTTATGATGGAATTCAGTTATTTCTAAATACGGAGAAAATATTTCAGATGCGAATAAGAAATCTAGTAATCTGAATATCTAAACAATATCAGAGATTAAGAATCTATGATATTTATTGACATGTGCCAACTATGCCAGTAAAATACAGTATTTGAGGAAGGGGAATGCAGGGAATGTGTCATTCAGTGAGGAGAGGGCAAGAATTAGAAAAGGTTGGAAACCACTGCCCTAGATGGTGGGCACTTCACCCACAGAACAGCAAACACATCAAATGATGCAAGAGTAAATGTCAGTGCTCGAATTTTCCAGACACATGGGCAGAGAGTGTTCTTTGACATTAGGATATTCGATTCCATGGCAGCATGTCATCGTGAACTGTCTCTCAAAGCTGCACGCAAAAGGAAAGAACAAGAAAAAAACAAACTATCACGAAAGGATCCAACATGTGGACCACGGTCGATTCACTCCCCTTGTGTTCACATCAGTTGGGATGGGTCCAGAGGTGGTAAGATTCTACTCGAGCCCGGCAGAGGTTCTTTCTGAGAAGAAACGTCAACCGCAGAGTTCTGTTATGGGCTGGATGAGATGTCGGCTTTCATTCTCCCTCGTGAGGTCTGCACTCTTATGTCTCAGGGGCAGAAGATCTTCAGCCCTCAGGCCTGTCTCTCTGGCGGGTATGGATTACGAAGCCACTGTCGAGAGTTGCATAGACCAGCGACTCCAACAGTTTAATGTCTTTATTTACACTGTAATATCAATAAATATAAACTAAAGTAATAATAGTAATAGCACATGGTTGGTAACCACAGCCATTGAAGCGCTTGGGGCCAACGGATTGTAATATGAGGGTTAGTGTTAACCTTCACATTACAACTCCAAATGGTGAACTGTATCAGAAAGATTGGTTTTGATCTTCACAATATAATTCCCCAGTGGATGAAAGTGATTTAATGATAAACAAAAAATAGTAGTACTAGTAGAAGTAGTAGTTGTAGTATCGTTATCATCATCATCATCATTATAACCCACCAAACCAGTGGTGAGTTATAGTGATGATAATGATGATGCTGGTATTGTTTTCAGTTTGTCTCTCTGTGTGTCTGCGTTTGTGTCTGTGTGTCTGTCAGGATGATAACTTCGCAACTGCTCAAAATGTAATAATGTAACTCTTTAGTCTTGTAATATGTATGTCTTGAGTTTCGGTTAAAGTTATTTTGGTAATCGAAGAGCAGGAGGAGTTAAAGATGAATACAGGGAGTTGATCTTAATTTATTATCTTCAAAGAAAGTCTAAGTTGAGCAGCATATGTATTACACAAGGACTTAAATAATAAGTCTACTTGGACCCCTCTTCTTATTTGATCTCTCCAGTACCTGCCGGTTCCATGGCTGGCCCCCTTCAGAGCTCTGATCTCTACATTCTCGATTAGCAGGGGTCGTGTCACATGGGCTATACTGTTATGAAGCTTCTAGAACACCGTATGTCTGTGTGTATATACACATGTATGTGTGAGTATGGTCACGAGACCCTGTTTGTGGGCTATTGTGCTGGTGTGAGACATTCTGGAGTGGTGCTAACGTCATCTCCTTTGGCCCCTAGGTTTGACATTGACCTAACCTCTAGACTATATTATGTATATTGCTGGTTATTATGTATTAAGATATTTTACAGTCCTGACATCGCTCGGTCACGCAAGCTGGCAGTCCTCTGATAGGAATCATCATTGACATATGCTAATCTATTAATACATAATATTGATTGTAATATTGCATTGATATAATATCCATGTTAATATTGCAATGATCCAGTAATAGTACATTTTAAACAAGTTGTATACATAATTGAACAAATCCAATATGGTTAAATTGGTTACTTCATGACACTGTAAGATATGTATGTATAACAGTCATATCCATATATGTAAAAAAAAAGTTCAAAGTT
Organism: Coenobita brevimanus; assembly: GCF_032717465.1. Classification (NCBI taxonomy): domain Eukaryota; kingdom Metazoa; phylum Arthropoda; class Malacostraca; order Decapoda; family Coenobitidae; genus Coenobita; species Coenobita brevimanus. Next base: position 15,621,850 of record NC_137007.1, read on the forward strand.
AAGATTATTGTAAGAGCTATTAATATTTCATATAGAGATAATGATACTGGTATACTTCCATATCATGTGTCATTCTTCTTTTTTTTTAAATATAAAATTAATACTATATACAAAATATGTACACTTCATTCAGGGGGTTTAAGTCGAACGCTTACTCTACCTCCACTAAATACTGACTCCAAATTTGCAATTCTTGCATGCATTCTGTGCACTGCGAACAGCACTACTACAAAAACAATACAAAAGATTATAAAGACAGCAGGTGCTAGGCTATACACATAATATGGGTTGAACATACTCAAACTCAAATCTTCCCAGGGCTTCATTGTTTCATTGATCAGTTGCATAGTTTCAAACTTAGGTGAAGTCAACTTAATACTTGTGCTCATGTTTACGTCCATATTAGGTAGTGGGTGGAAATGTTTGTGTGTATGATTGAGGATGGCGTAGTGATTGATGGTGGATAAAGTGGACATGGATGGTGTAAATACCACACAGTAGTCTGGTGCTATGTATAATCCTGATGCTGAAGTATGAGATGGTGGTATATCTGGACAGACAATGTAAACTGATGTGTTATGAGGGAAATAAAAAAAACTGTGAGTGTCTGATGCGTTGATGGTGTACAAGCTTATCTGGAGCAAAAGTGAAGTTGCAGTAATTATGAATGTGGTAATTTCTTATGATAGCCATTTCACAACCTACTGATTCAGTAGGCTGAAACGTGAAAATGTACGCAGGACAAAGGTGAGCAACATGTAAGGATGTGCGGCACTTTCGTTCAATCGTTGATTCACTGGCGAAAGTAACAATCTTCCGTCTCTTGGAGACCATGATGAGTTCGGTGTCTGTGTTGATGTTGATGATGACCAAAGTGTTATTAGTCTTAGAAGGGAAGGGGTGTATTTCGTATGTTGTGAACAGGTCGTCAGTTATGAATGGTACATAAACTACTACTGATGTTGGTGTTAGTGTTGCTTCTAAATATGGATAATACTGCATGAAATCCCTACTTCGATGATAGTGATGATGTGCGTTACGGTTGACTAACGAAGAGCAATAACTTGATTGTTATTTCATATATAGAAGGAGTGTAAATCGATATTCAAATAATGTAAATGATGTACTGTAGATTTTTTTGGAACAGTTACACAAATGTTTGATTGTTTGGTATACGACCTTAATTTATTTTTTTAATTATTGTTTTTCTTGATTGGTTTCATGAATTATGTTCGGTTGTTCGGTGGTATCCGAGGCTGTATAATTATTGGATAGTTCCCTTGAATCTCATTTTAAACGGTCAGTATGAACTTGTTTCTCTTCGCCACTTGACAGTGACCTAATTAAAACTTTGCTTTTATGTTAATTACTCTGTATGGGCCCTCAACTTTCGGGGATGATTTATTTATTGTCTCCCGTTTGAATGATACCATAGACAATGTCTCCTAAGGTGATAGGTGAGTCTCTTGCCTTTTTATTAAATGCCTACGTCATTTCCTTGGACCTCGTTAATTGTTTTTTGACTCTTTTATGTATGTCCTGGAATTCACGTAAACAGAGTTTAGAGTAATCATCGTAATTGTATATGGGCAGACTGTCACCTTCTAGGAGCTCATATGGTAGTTTTTTATCTGTCCCATATATAATGAAATGTGGTGTGTCTCCTATGAATTTATTTATAGATCCAGTAATTGAGGCTTTTACTCCTGGAATCCAATCATCCCAGCTTGCATAATTTTCATTGAGAATGTGTCGTAGCACATCTAATACTTTTTTGTTTTGTCTCTCTACTAACCCATTGGATGCTGGGTGATAGGCTAAAACGTTAACCTTTTTGATATTGTATTGTTTACATATTTCTTGTAAGATATCAATTAAATTCTCCTCCATTATCACTTATTAGTACCTTTGGGGTAGTAAAGAGACATATTACATCATCTGTTATTGCCTTTGTTACTATCTGCTGCTTTATCTTAAATTAGGGCTAATATTACATAACGGGAAAAATGATCCATTGCTACGAATAGGTATTGGTTATTATTGTATGATAATGGCATCTTGAGTAAATCAACCGCGACAACGTCCCATGGTTGATATGATACAGGGTAATTACCTATTGGTGCATGTATAATTGTGTATCCTTTGTGTTTTGCACATGGTTCGCATCTGTCTATATGATTATTTATATCTTTTCGCAATGATGGCCAGTAATATAACAACTGGGCTTGTTTGAATGTTCTATCCTTTCCAGGATATCTTGCATCTGGGCTATCGTGTATCGTTCGTAATGCTTGAGGTATCATGTCATTAGGTACTACCAATTGTTTATGTAGGGTTCTTTGGGATACGACCTTACTACCAGCAGGCAATAGAGTATCAAGCAACTTTGATATATAAATGTATTTACATATTAATGAATGAATTTACATATTAACAAACATTTATGTCACTGGACCCAAAAATACCCAATATCCCAAACAATACACAACTCCTAGGCAAACACGTAAATTCTCGGAGCTCCGTCCTTGGGCTCCCCACAATCCTCGGGGCTCCACACAATCCTTAAGGCGTCCACACAATCCTCAGGGCGTCCACACAATCCTCGGGGCGTCCCCACAATCCTCAGGGCTCCACACAATTCGAACCCATGGCGGCATTCACCCCTTCACCACTCGCGAGCGCACACCCACACACGCCGGGTGCCCCAGCACAATGCATGCTTCCCTTCCATAAGGCTTATCCACTGGTTCCCACTCCTCCTACACTGGGGTCAACCGCGGTGGAAGGCTGGCTGGGAGGTGCAGCTGAGGGCGTGGTGATCTGCTGGTAGTCTCACCCTTATTGCGGCTGGTGCTCGTCTTTTTTTTTTTTTTTTTTTTTTTTTGGCCATCACCCTGAAGGGGCATTAGGCCAGCAAGAATCAATAATCATGAAAGCCAAAATAATGATATGAAATAATTGCATCTATTTCATACCAATATTAAGTTATTATTCATGATTATGAAACAATAAGTAATAAAGAATACATCAGTATACATGGATAGTACCAGGACAAATACTTCCATCTATACATCACATGTAGACTCATTACTATACTACTACAAAATAATCAAATATAAAATTTATGTAAAAAAAAAAAAAAGAACAAATACAAATTTACTGGTCCTGAACAAAAGAAAAAATAATACACATTTATATAAATGTAACCTCCTCCTGCGGTTCACAAATCTATAAAAGTGTATTGACATATTTACATATGTACAAAAACCATATCCCTATGATATATATATATATATATATATATATATAATAAATAAGGAAACCACAACCAAGTTCATAAAATAAATCACAACTCTCTGAGTAATCTGGTCTCTTTAAGGAAAGTCATCAATTTATTAGTCACACCAACGTCCCCATCACCCAAGACAGAATCAAGTGTGAAAGGGAGCGCATTTGTCCTACAGTAGGCAGCCAGAGAGGTACGTTCCCCAGCATACCTACTGCAGTACAAAAGGATGTGACTAATAGATAACACCGCATCACAGGTGGTACAATGCGGTGGAAATTGTCTGTTAATATATGGTAACATATGTGTTATTCGGGTGGAATTCATGTGGAGGCGGGCTAAAGCGACCTCCTCCCGTCTGTTTCCTCGAGAGGAACTGGACCAATCACATATGATCCTTTTGACTGATGGAATTGCCAGGTCGGTCCACTGACTTTGCCACAGAAGATTAATTGATTTCTTTCTGAAAGAGAGACTAGACTGTACCTCACGAGGAACGTCCCAAGTCTCCTCGAGTTCTACAGCTGATTTAGCTAGTACGTCAGCCTGCTCATTGCCGTAAATACCGCAATGACCAGGCACCCAGATCAGAGTGAAGGATTTAGCACATGTATGCAGCTTATTGATAATGCGGCCCAGGACCTCATGTGAATCAGTTCTACATGAATGAATTGCCTGAAGGGCTGACTTAGACTCCGAAAAAATGACAAAACTGTTGTGATCTGAACGCTAAGCTAAGTCTATAGCTTGATCTATTGCAAATAATTCGGCAGTGAATACAGACGTATGGAGGGGCAAGTGAAAACGGATGCGGCACTCCATAGACCACACACTCGCACCCACACATTCATCCAACTTAGAGCCATCAGTGTACAAGTGGAATGACGCTAGGTGTCTAATGAGGATCATCCGGAACAACTGTCGTACCTCCACCTCCGGCGCCTTGTACTTTGCAACGGGGAGCCAGTCAGTGTTGAATGTGGTGGCAAGTGACTCCCAGGACGCTATTTTTGATGTTAAAACCTGATCCCCATTAGAAAGGTCGTACCCTAACGCCTCACAGAGGAAGTGAAGCCTCACAGCCACCGGCTTGAGGGCCGCATACAGCAGGTATTCCCACTGTAGGAGGATCCGACAGGTCGGACGGCCAAGTGAGCTTTTATGGTGGGTGGTGATACCATAAGAAAATAACAGGTGGTCACGTCGTAGATGGAGGGGAGGAACATTAGCCTCCACTTCCAACCGCTCCACAAGAGTACATGGAAGGGCTCCGAGACATATACGCAAGCATACATTCTGAAGCACATCCAGTGTACGGAGGACAGGATCCGATGCCGACCCATACACCTGTGAGCCATAGTCAAGCTTAGAACGGATAAGGGACTTATACACCATCAATAAAGACGTTCTGTCTGCTCCCCACGATTTACCAGAAAGAAACTTAAGGACGTTTACTTTTTTACTACAAGAAGCAAGCAAATGATTAATGTGTGTTCTCCAACTGAGCCTACTGTCAAAATGTAGACCCAAGAATCTGACTGAATTTTGAAAAGGTATCGGCTGATTATCTAAAGTTAGATGCAAAGGAGGTACGTTAATTTACGAGTAAAAACAACACCGACACACTTAGGGATGGAAAATTTAAATCCCCACTCCAGGGCCCAACGCTGAACAGATTCAAGTGCCAGATGAATCTGCTGTTCCGAGGATTGTGCATTGCGGGAAAAGTGCCACACTGCACAATCATCAGCACAGAGTGAGTATCTAATCGTCCTGGGGACGGAAGTGGATGACAGAATGTCATTAATGGCAAACTGAACAAAGTAGGGCTAAGCACACTTCCTTGTGGTACCCCATTCTCTTGGACAAACATGTCCGAAGTTACGTTACAGGGTAACCTGACAGAAAACATTCTGTCAGTAAGGAAGTTCTGAAGGAAAATGGGCAAATTACCTCTTAAACCATAAGCGTAGAGTTTATGTAGTATTCCGTTTCGCCAGGTCATATCATAAGCCTTATGAATATCCAGAAAAATTCCTATCATGAATTCACGATTGGCAAATGCCTCGGCTATGCAATGCTCCAGGTGCACTAAATGATCCAGAGTGGACCTATATTTACGGAATCCACTCTGTTGATCATTTAACACACCCTTCGACTCTAAAACAAAAAGTAACCTTTTATTAACCATATGTTCAAAGACCTTACATAGACAGTCAGTTAGCACAATAGGTCGAAACGAGCTGGGACTCGTAAGGTGACCGTCTCGGCGAGGTATCAGTATGACATGCGCGTAGTGCCATGAGTTTGGGAACGTGCGAGACGCCCAAATCTCATTGTACACCCCTAACAGCTTACTCAGGTTGGCCTGAGTAAGATGCTGGATCATACCATACATAATGGTGGATGGACCAGGACTGGAGCCTTTACAGGATTTAAGGGCAAAGAGAAGTTCATCTAACGTAAATTCGGAGTTGTAGCTGGTCTCTCCGTCTTCCATGGCAAAGTCCAAGTTTTGCAGCTCAGCCATACGCTTATGGTGGAGAAAGCGAGGATCATAGTTGGCTGAGCTGCTTACCTGGGCAAAATGGTCGGCAATACTATTGGCAATATCCACGGGATCGTCAATGACATTCCCAGCCACCTCAAGTGTGGTGATTGGTGACCGGGTGTACTTGTTGTTTAGTACATTTATGGTGGACCAGACCTGACTTAGTGGGGTGGAGTGATTCACCGTGGACACAAAACTACGCCAGTTAGTCCGTTTTGCCGCATTAATTGTCCTCCTTGCCTCAGCCTTAGCTGCTTTGTAGGCAATAAAGTTTGATTCTGTTGGCTGTTTCTCAAAAATCCTGTATCTCCTACTACGCTTTGTGAGTGCTTGTCGGCAATCTGGTGTCCACCACGAAACTCTACACTTGTTTGGAATTGTAGATGTCTTAGGAATAGCAGCCTCAGCTGCGTGTATAATGGAAGTCTGTAGGTGTGAAACATTCTCGTCAATGTTATCTCCTGATATATCTAGATTGGCGACACGTGAGTAGTACCCCCAATCTGCTTTCTTAAAGTTAAATTTAGGTGGTGGAGGAGGCCGAGATTCGTCGCGTGCTTAAGAAAGACAGATTGGAAAATGATCGCTACCCATTGAGTCATCATATGGGTCCCAAGAGATGTTAGTGTGTATATCGGGAGATGACAAGGACAGATCTATACATGACATGTTACCAGTGTTTGAACTGTGGAGGATCTGGGTGATCCACCAAGCACATCTCCTGTAAACAAACAACGTTTGGCCTGTGTATAGATAGCAAAATTGCTATATTGTGGAATTTATTCCCAAGAGTCCTACAATTCCATTGTAACACAGTGAATGTGGCGGTTTAAGATTTACGAGAGGGGCCAGTGTGCTTAGCTTTTTTATACCGCCCACCGCCAGGCGAGTGGCTACCGGGGTACCTAACCCGGTGCTTGCTAATGGAAACCTCCGTACATTGATCATCAATAACTAGGCTCCCAGAGCTCCCCGAGGAAGAACTAAACTTTTTCTCCCTCGCTGGACCAGGAGCAGGAAGGACATGAGGACGTGGCTGTTTTGAAAGGGTGGTCATAATACTCTTACTAGAGTTGTCAGACTTCTGTTTAGGCTTTACTGACTGAGAGGCAGCAGCAGCCTTAGAGTAGGAAGTTGCAGTGGGGATGTCAGTTTGAGAGTTGGATTGGACAAGAGGCTGAAATGGAGAGGTAGAGTGTGAGGCAAGAGGAACAGGTTCAGGGTCAGTCTGTGTTTCAACAGAGCATATCACGGGACGGGACATTACCGCCGAAGCATAGGACCTATTCAGCATGGGAGTTGCATGCAACTCCTTCATCTTTTTCCTAGCTTTGTAGTAGGAAAATCCCTCAGTTGCTTTCACTGCGCAGACCTCCTTCTCCTCCTTCCACTTGAGACAATCCCTAGAGGAAGTGGAGTGTGCGCCCTTGCAGTGAAAATAATGTACCGTCTCCGATGTGCAGTGTTCAGCATCATGTCCCTGTGTTGCACATTTGCCACACACTGACTGGGAAGCCTGACAAGTCCTGTCACCGTGCCCATATAACTGACACCTTAAGCAACGAAGTGGCTTGGGGATATAAGGCCTTACGTTAACAATTTCGTAGCCAATTTTGACATGGTCTGGGAGTGAAACTTTGCCAAAAGTCAAGACAATAGTAGCAGTCTTCGTCCTCCCTTCGGAATATCTAGTAATAAACCGGGCACCGATTACGTCCTGCTGAGCAAGTTCCCGTATGATCTCGTCCTCATCCATAACCATGAGATCCCTGCAGGTGATAACACCTTTGCAGGAATTCATGGAATACGGAATCCTTGGCTTGACATCATATTCGTGGAACTTACGCAGTTTCATTAAGTCTTTAACCTTGGATGTGTTTACAGTTTTGATAAGAAGGTCTCCATTACCAAGTTTTTTACTTGTTCCACCTCCCCAGCACAGTAATCAATCACTTTCTTGATGATGAAAGGATTGATACTGCTCAAGGGAGTGGAACTGAGAGCATGGAGAGTCACAAACTGTGCATTATGTACAGGAATGTCAAGGGTGGTTCGAGTCTGGGGCCGGTCTGTCTGGAGGCTGTCAGTCTGTGGTTCAGTCGGGGGTCGGTCAGGACCGCCTCCCCCCCTGAAGGGGGGGGAGGCAGTAGGGGCGTCCGACATAGTACCACTCCCCCCTAACGGGGGAAGTGGGAAGAAGGAGAGAAAACGACCAAGGGACAATCAACCTGGGACCAAACACCTATGTCTGAGGTTGCTCTCAAACCACTCCAGGGAGGCCCGACCGTGTCAATTCACGCCCCAGAGCGATCAGTGGGGGGGACCCTTCGTGGGCGATAAGCAAAGGTAAACTCAGAAAAAGACACAAACACCTATTGTGTCTCTAATAGGGAGGGGAGAAAAATGAGTACTATCTAGCCTAACTTTATTTAAAAAACACCCTAGTGGCTGAAAAAAACAAAAGCTAATGCCGGTGAGGCAGCCCTATGCTGGTGGAGAGCTAGAAAACACGTCTACACTCTCCGCGACCATGCAAAAAAGTGGTGCTCGTCTGCCCTCATCTCGAGCCAAGATCCCGACGATACCTCCGGAACACAGTTTTCGAGGAGTCAGAGCTGCTATGAACAAAGTTTCGTCAGTGTCTCTGATCTCAAAATTATCAGGTAATCTTATTACACCTTCCTTTTTACACCTTGTTAATTAACAGGCAATTTTGTTTTTCTAACAGTTTATTATTTCTTCGGCGTTTTGGTTGTTCTGAGTTGATCCTGTATAAGGTATTAATTATTATTGTGAATTGTTCTAGTGGTACATGTAGTTTGGGTAATTGTATGTCTTCGCCACTTTCTAACTTGTACATAACTTTAGACCATGTTGGATCAAGGCTTTGTGCTTTCGCGCTTTCATCGTGGTTTGGGATGTCTCCTTTGAGATCTAACTCGCGACCTGAATTGTTTTCGGGTTCCTAGATAATGCGTCAGCTGCTAGATTCATTTTGCTTTGTATATAATGAATATGTACTTTGTAGTTTTCGACTGTACATTTCCATCTTGCTCTCCTCCCACAGAGGAGTTTTTGTTTAAACATACCCACTAGCGGTTTATGGTCAGTGAATAAGTGTATTTCGTAACCATATACCAAATCTCGAAACTTTTGTAATGCAAAAACCACTGCAAGTGCCTCTAAGTCTGCAGTGCAATAATTTTTGTCTGCACCTTTTATTTTTATGCTGGAAAATGCAGTTGGTTGATTCTGTCATCTTTTATCTTCTTGCCTCAGTACAGCCGCTAATCCTTTATCTGATGCATCTGTACAAATAATAAATGGTTTTGTGAAATCCGGGTATGCCAAGCAAGGTGCATTTGTAAGTTTATTTTTTAATATATTAAATGCTTGTTTTTGTTTATCTCCCCATTGGAATATAGCATCTTTTTTGAGTAGTTGGAATAGAGGAAAGGAAATATGAGTGAATTGTTGTACGAATGACCTATAGTACCCAGCTAGATCTAAAAATTGTCTAACTTCTTCATTCGTAGTGGGTTCAGGAAAGTCTCTCATTCTCTGTATTTTGTCATCAGTGGTGTGAACACCATTAGCACTTAATCTGTGACCTAAGAATTTTGTTTCCTTAAAGCAAAATTAACATTTAGAGAGCTTAATTTTTAAACCAGCATCACCATGCTTTTGTAAGAGTAGGTCTAATTTCTGGAGATGTTCTGTGATAATTTTCATTGCGATGATAATATCATCATGATAAACAAATATTCCTTGTCCTAAAATTCGTCGTTGCTATAATTCATAAGACTCTGGAAAGTGCCTGGGGTTGTCCTCAGTCCCATGGACATCCCTCTCTACTGATAATGTCCTCTATTTGTGGAAAAGGCAGTGTATTTACGTGAATCCTGATCCACAGGAATTTGATAATAACCACTTAGCAAATCGATCGTGGAAAATACATTATTTTCTGGTCCAATATTCTGTAGGATGTCGCTTAGCAATGACTTGGGAAATCGGTCTGGGATTGTGTGATTGTTTAGTTTACGATAACCTACTACCGCACGCAGTTCTCCATTTCGTTTGGGCACGAAGAGTAATGGGGCATTCCACGGGGAGACTGATGGCACAATAATTCCAAGTTTTAACATTTCATCGACATACTGATTTGCGAGTGTACGCTGAGATTGTGGGATTCGGTAGGCAGGTACTAAAATTGGCACTGGTGTATCTGGGTGTACGTTAATCTTGTGATTAATGAGGTTAGTACACCCTAATTGTTCTCCGGGTGCTACGGTGTCCCTGTGTTTTTCCAACATGGTTAACAAATCATTTTCTTCGTCAAATTCACGTGAGTGTATTAAATTCTCTTTTATGCTTTCTCAATCCGTAGATTTTCTCTCACTTGTGACTCCAGCTAAAACTATTTCCATTACAGGGGTGGGACATCTTTTCAGTATTAACTACACAAGTCCCCTTTTTCAACTGTACTTCCCCATTAATGTGATAAATTAGAAATATCTGAGTTTGCCCTTCGTCGTTCATCTGACATAATGCGTTTTCTACTGACAATCCTTTTACTTTACATAATTCTTCTAAGACAAGAACAGTACTATTCCGTAATTTGCTCTTTATGGTAACTTTCATATAGGAGTTCGGTGGTATAACTAAATCATTGGTGAGATGGGCGGGAAAAACTGATAAATCAGTACCGTTACCTGGGTTTCTAGTCCTGGAGGCTGGGGGAGGGGGGGTGTGAGTGGATCTATACACTCATCTGTTTGTGTTTGTTTAAGCTTTTAATATTACCAATTCTTTTTGGTTCTGTTTTACTAATCGGTGAGGACTCTGGTGGTATTTCCTCTATGAATTCATTATCAAAGTCTATTCCATTCATTTGTGGGAGTAAAGTTATTTTCTCTGTTCTCATGCATCTTAAGCCCAGTAACATATGAACTTTAATTGCTAAGTTTTCAACGACATAAAAAATGCAGAGATTGGTCTTGTAGTCTCTGTGAAACTGATGCTTAACCGTATCATACCTTATACTGTGATTTGTTTGCCATCTACTGTATATAAGTGGCGGGGGGGACACAACCTGGCCGCACTATGGGGTGGTACTACTACTCTGCGGCCAGGTTGTGTTAGGAAGAATACTGCCACCGTATTCCCTGCGTGTCGTAAAAGGCGACTAAAAGGGGCGGGGTGAGGGGACTAGGGACCCCCTCCTCTGTTTTGTAGTTCCTAAAAAGAGACAGGCCAGAGAAAGGGATGGGGGATGGAGTTATCCCCGTACCCTGAAGATTGGGTCTATGAATGTGCGTGGATGTAGTACGATTGAGGCTAAAAGGGAGGAGATTGGGAGAATGTTTGTGAGAAGAAAGTTGGATGTGTTAGCTTTGAGTGAAACGAAGATGAAAGGGAAGGGGGAATCTATGTTTGGAAGTGTGAATGGAAGATTGTCAGGTGTTGATAGAGGAAGGGCAAGAGAAGGTGTGGCCTTGTTAGTGAGTCCGGAAGTTCAGCAATGTGTGATTGAATGGAAGGAGGTGTCATCGAGACTGATGTGGGTGAAAGCGAAATTTGAACGTGAGTTGTGGGTGTTTGTGAGTGCATATGGGCCTGGTAGTGAAAGGGATGAACAAGAGAGGGAGTCTTTCTGGAATGATGTTGATGAGTGTCTGCAGAGTTTTGAAGCGAATGTGAATGTGGTAATGATGGGAGATCTGAATGCTAGAGTGGGAAATGTAGCAGTTGAAGGTGTAGTTGGTATGCATGGTGTGCCTGGAAGAAATGAAAATGGGGAACGAATGATAGCGATGTGTGTTGAGCGAGAGATGGTGATTGGGGAATACGCTGTTTGAGAAGAAAGATATTTATAAGTATACATGGGTGAGACAGGAGGGTGGAAGGGTTGTTGATAGAGCCTTGATGGACTATGTGGTTGTGTCTAGGAATGTAATAGGAAGATTGTTGGATGTGAGAGTTCTGAGAGGGGAGGGTGGAGGTATGTCTGACCACTACCTGGTGGAGGGAAAGTTAAGAGTAGGTAAGAGATGGATGAGAGCTAGAAGGGTTAGGTGTGGCAGGGAGGTTTTGAAAGTGAGTGAGTTGGATAAAAGAGAGAAAAAGATAGAGTATCAGGAGAAATTGAAAGATGAGTGGAACGCAGTGAAAGATCGGGAAAATGGCAGCGTGGAGGAGGAATGGCAGTTGTTTAAGAGTGCTGTGGTGGGGCATGCAGAAGAGGTGTGTGGTGTGAGACGTGTGGGTGGTGGTGTAAGAAAAGGAAGTGAATGGTGGTGCGAGGAAGTAAGTATGGCTGTGGCTGAGAAGAGACGTGCATATGAAGTGTGGCTGCAGAGGAAGGATGAGACGTCATATGAAAGGTATAAGGAGAAGAGGAATAGAGCGAGAAGGGCTGTGCGTGATGCTAAAGTGGCAGCAGATGAGAGGTGGGGTAGGCGGCTGACAGAGAATTTTCAGCAAAATAAGAAAATGTTTTGGAAGGAGGTGAAAAGGGTGCGAAAGGGAGAGTCTGGGAAGGAAGAACGAGCAAAAGCAGAGGATGGAAGGATGTTAATTGAGATGGATGCAGTAAGGAAGAGATGGGCAGAGTATTTTGAAAGATTGTTAAATGTAGAGGAGGAAAGGGTGGCTGAGATTGTGGCGGATGGAAGGGTGCAAGGAATAAATGTGTTGGGAGAGTTGAATGATTCTTTGATCACGAAGGAGGAAGTGGAGAAGGCAGTAAAGGAGATGAAAACAGGGAAAGCTGCAGGCATGGATGGGTGTGCTGTGGAATGCCTGAAGAGTGGTGGAGTGACTATTGTTGACTGGTTAGTAAGATTGTTGAATGTGTGCTTTGAGAAAGGTATGGTGCCAATTGACTGGGCAAGTGCTTGTGTGGTCCCATTGTATAAAGGCAAGGGTGATAAGTATGAATGTACTAGCTTTAGGGGTATAAGTCTGTTGAGTGTTGTAGGTAAGGTGTATGGTAGAGTGTTAATTATGAGAGTTAGAGAGGGTACAGAGGGAGTGATTAGTGATGAGCAGTGTGGCTTTAGGAGAGGGAGGGGATGCGTTGATCAGGTGTTTGCTGTGAGACAAGTGTGTGAAAAGTATTTAGCGAAAGGCAAGGATGTGTTTTGGGCATTTATGGATTTAGAGAAAGCGTATGATAGAATTGATAGGGAGGCTTTGTGGACTGTTTTAAGATTGTATGGACTTGATGGTAGGTTACTAAAAGGGGTGAAAAGTTTTTATGTAAATAGTAGAGCGTGTGTAAGAGTGGGAAATGCTGTGAGTGATTGGTTTCCTGTGAGAGTGGGGCTGCGACAGGGATGTGTGATGTCGCCTTGGTTGTTTAATATTTACATGGATGGTGTTGTAAGGGAGGTGAATGCAAGAGTTTTAGGTGGTCTGAGTCTGGTAAATGTTGATGGAGGAGAGTGGAATCTGAAGCAGCTGCTGTTTGCAGATGATACTGCACTGGTGACTGATTCAGAGGAGAGATTGAGACAGTTGGTAGAGGAGTTTGGAAGGGTGTGTGAAAGGAGGAAATTGAAAGTAAATGAGAATAAGAGTAAAGTGATGAAGTGTACGAGGTTGATAGATGGTAGGGGGATGAATATAGTTTTGAATGGTGAGTTGCTTGAGGAGGTAGATTGTTTTAAATATCTAGGGTCACATGTTGCTGTGGATGGAAGAATAGATGCAGAAGTGAAGTTTAGAATAAATGAAGTAGGAAAGGTGCTGGGAGGAATGAAAAAAGTGTTTAAATGTCGTTCGCTTAGAATGGATGTAAAGAGAAGGCTGTATGAGGGTGTTGTGGTACCGACAGCATTATATGGGGCTGAAACATGGAATATGGGTGTAGCAGAGAAGAAAGGTTTGAATGTAATGGAGATGAGATGTCTGAGGAGTATGTGTGGAGTGACGCGTATGGATCGGGTGCGAAATGATGAAGTGCGAAGGAGAACTGGAGTTGTTCGGGAGATGGCTGGTAGAGTTGAGCAGAGGGTGTTGCAATGGTTTGGGCATATGGAGAGAATGGAAAATGAGCGATTGGTGAAAAAGATAACTAGATCTGATGTGAGAGGTGTAAGGCTGAGAGGAAGACCACGAATAGGATGGATGGACAGTGTGAAGAGAGCGCTGGATGTGAGAGGGATGTCTGTTGAGCAAGGAAGAGTGGCTGTGCGTGACAGAAATAAATGGAGAGAAATTGTGAATGAATAAGTGATGACGCAGCCCTGAGGGGATATTCTCCCGTATTTGGTCTGATCAGCTAGTCAGGTCAGGTGCGGGTAAGGGGATGGGTCTGTTATGATGTGGCAGGGGTAAACCAGTTCTGCTGTCGGGCCCTGCTGCGGATGTCACTGATTGCATTGCCTAGTTGACCCTTGTGCGGTGTGGTGCGGTGAGGATCTGTCCGTTCTCCCCTTTGGGGCTAAGATGCGAATGAATGTGTTTGAATGGATGAGTAAATGGAGAGTGAGTCGTCCTGTCTCGGCTACCTCCCTTTTCTTGGGGGAAGCAGCCTAGGTATATAGATATAGATAGATAGAAGTTCACTGGAGAGCCTGTATCTAAAAATAAGGAAACGTTTTGATCCTCACATATAGCTGGTATCAAGATACACTCATTTCCCAACATGTCTCCTATGTGAATTTTAGACTTGCTTTTCTTTACGTTTGTTCGTTTTTTGTCATGACTTGGTCTTTCCCTGATTTGAAAATAGACACTAATCTTTTATACTGTTTTGCAGTTACTGGTCCAATGTCCATGGCACCGGTGATGCCTACAGTAGGGACCAAATCCTTGTGTCTTTTGTCTATCCTCTTTTGTTTTGATAAAGCACTCATTCTTTGTGGGTCCTGGTTTTGCACAATAATGACATAGAATGGACCTATATTCTGAATGTTATCTGCGAGAAGGCTTCCCATATTTAGTGGTGTCTGTGGCGCGAGATCTGTGTGAAAACTACTACCTGTAGCCTGGTGTTTGTGATCGTACCCTCGACGCGTTTGGTTGTTTTCTCTGCCTGCTTTTAGGTCGTGATCGATTTTGTTCTCTGTTTGGGGTAGTCGTAGCTGTTGTCACAGCTGATACTGTCTCAGGCACTCTCATTCTACTAGAATGTGATTGTGTTACGATCACCCCTGCTTTGCTACACTGCATCTCTACCTTCTTCATTAAGTCTAGTAAGCACATACCTGAGGTGTATGCTATCGTCTTGGCTATCTTGAGGGTCCTTTCAGGTAATTTACACAGGGCAGCTACATAACCAATGATGTCCACAACAAGGTCTGGGGACATTTTTCCACCTCCTGTTATCCAGTCTGAGTTTTCTAAGGTAGCTAATAATGTTCTTTTGATCGTGGAGACATCGGCAGTTACTTCGCTGAGCATATGATTTGTAGTGTGCTCCCCCTTACAAGATCTACAATCTTATGTAATTCTGAGATTATACCTGGCAAAAAGTTCATACCTCTATAAAATTTCTTCAAAAATTCAGTTTTGAATTCATCATATGTCTTAGCTTGGAGAAGCTTATCTGATTTAAGCAAGTTTCCTGCTGGGCACCTTTCCTGATTAATCCAAGAGGAAAAAATAGCAATTTTCTCTTGTTTATCTATAATGTGTCTTTTTACGAAGATCTGTTCGCATTGATTAACCAATGAAATGACATCAATACGGTCTTTTTCTGTGTCAGAGAATTTCAGGGCAGTTTTATCATCATGGTAAACGTAAACTTGAGGTGGGGATGTTTGATCCGTGGTCTTCATTTTTACTGGTTGCTCTGTTAATTTAACTTGGACTTGTTTATCGTTGTGTGAGGGAATAGGTGGAATAGGTTTCCCTGAACGATGAACTCTGATATATTTTCATAGGTATGCAAGTCAGAGACACAGTTCTCACTCGCTACATCAGAGGGGGTTTGCCAATCATCATCATTATCATCTAGGACTGAGGTGTTTTTTTTAGTTTGCGGTGGATTTTGTAGGGTGGGTGTGTTGCCCTGGTGCTCTCCTAATTGTGTATCTGCAGTGGGCGCTAACTGTGTATCATGTGGTACTAACATAGGTGGAGGTGAAAATATTCCTGTCATATCACTCAGCTAAAAAGATTTGATGTTGCTAAGGTATGATGTTATGAAATACGTCTTTTGTTTGTGTCCTAACTAAATAGAGGAGTAAATGAGTTGTAATGAATGATAGATAGTGAGTGTATAAGTGTATATATAAAAATAGGTAAAGGAGGTGATTGTACCTAATTTAAAGCACTGAGAAGAAATGAGTAAGTATAATTACACCCACTTGATACAGATGGTCACTCGGAAAGGCTTGTCGAAAGCAGCTGTCGATCTCGGAAGATAAATGCAGAGTTGAACGAAGATCTCCCCTCGATATTTCTAGGGCTGTGTCGATGGACGATATTACTCAGAAAATTTCATGGCCTGATGAATGTAGTGGTTAGCAGCTGTACTCACAGGCGAACCTCACCATAGAACGTCGAATTTCCTCTCAATGCTGTGGAAAATAATGAGTATGAATAGGAGCTATGTGAATAAGAATGAGTAACGAGTAGTGGGTGAGAAGTGCCTGGTGTCAGTCACACCTTGATTGGCGTGGCGTCATCTCAGCGAACACGCATGGTGACGTCGTCTCAGCAGATACACATGGTGACATCGGCTTCCCACACTGGTAGCTGTGGTGAGTAACTGAGTAACGATGAGTAACCTGAGTGAGGAAAGGTGAGTAATATGCATTATTAATGTAATTCTGGTGTTTGTCGCATCGTCTTGACCTGCGTCAGCAGTGGAGGTAGGGGGGCGGTAGGAGAGAGCATTGAGGATCTAGCGCTTGTTGTTTTGTTCTTGCTTTTCATTTACTTGTTTTGGTTTTTATTCTTCTTGCTGCTGCTTGAAGTTGCGTGAAGAAGATTATAGAGTTGTCTTGTAGACTTGTTATTTGTAGTTAATTGTTGAGCCTGTTGATCCTCACTCGTAACTCGTCGTTGCTACTGTATGCTCATAGACTCGTTCTTCTTATTGTGTACTCGCTTGTGGTTACTTGATCATAGAATTGTAGTTTCTTGATAATGTAGAATCAGCTGTAGAACTGGAGCTGATCTTGGTTACAGTTTCGCCTACTTTTGTAGAAATGATGGTTCGTAGGCGTTGAGTCGATCGTTACTGCCACCATTTATATGTATGTAACTCTTTAGTCTTGTAATATGTATGTCTTGAGTTTTGGTTAAAGTTATTTTGGTAATCGAAGAGCAGGAGGAGTTAAAGATGAATACAGGGAGTTGATCTTGATTTATTCTCTTCAAAGAAAGTCTAAGTTGAGCGGCGTATGTATTACAGTACACAGGGACTTAATTAACTAAGTCTAGTTGGACCCCTCTTCTTATTTGATCTCTCCATTACCTGCCGGTTCTATGGCTGGCTCCCTTCTGAGCACTGATCCCTGCATTCTCGTTTAGTAGGGGCCGTGTCACGTGGGCTATACTGTTGTGAAGCTGTACGTCTGTGTGTATATACACATGTATGTTCTGGTATGGTCATGAGGCGTTGTTTGTGGGCTATTGTGCTGGTGTGAGACATTCTGGAGAGGCGCTAACGTCACTTCCTTTGGCCCCTAGGTTTGACATTGACCTAACCTCTAGACTATATTATGTGTATTGCTGGTTATTATGTATTAAGATATTTTACAGTCTTGTCAACTAATTTTACGGATGTGTAGGAGGGATGATAATCTCGGACGAGTTAGAAATTGGTGAAAGTAAGTCAAGGTCAAGGTAATATTCTGAGCCGCGCTAGATATATATCGGCTCGCGGCTGGTGTGGTTCCCCCGTTGGGGGGACCACTAGTTATTATTATTATCCTTTCTTACGAAGAAGTAAATTGCTCGTATTCACTCAGTTTCAAAGCTACAGCTATCAAACTTGATCATTGGCTTCATATGACCCATTATCAACCAGTTCCCAGTTCTGGATTTCCATTTACATCGATAATCATATATAACAGTCTATTCGTGGATTCTCAGAAACCGCTGAAGGTACAGACTTGAAATTTTTGTGGGACATAGACAAGGTCGGGGAGCTAGTCTGAAATGACCATCGGCCCATTTGGGTCAGTAGTTTCTGAAATCGCCCAGGAGTCAATGGAAAGTAGACTGGGCTCTGCCATTTTTGCTTTGCTAGGATTTGGTTGCTTTCATTTTCGTGCAACGTGGTTGACACTCCTCTAGGGGGGCCTTACCACACCAGCTCTTCACTTCGAAGTGCTCACTATATGAAGGGCATTGAAATCAGCAGGTTCAGTGATAGCTTGTCATGTGGTGAGTTATTGGAATTGCTAATGGCAATTTCTGTTTTCTGATGATGATTATTATTATATTATTATTATTTTGTTGTTGTTGTTGTTTTTATTGGTTGTTGTTGCTGCTGCTGCTGTTGATGATGATGTACTGAAAAACCAAGAAGCTAGTACGTAAACGGTGTAATCGCCGTTGTCTCAAAATCGTCAGAGAGAAGGTAAAGAAATAGGCGTGGTGAATATAGGAGTGAATCGGGTGAGTTGGACAATTGTCTGGCGGTGGGACTGGGTTTGGGAAGCATAGGCTACTCACTGAAAACGGGCACTGTACGAGTTTGATTAGTGACTTGAGAGCACTGTAAGTTTATCCAAGAGTGAAAGTGTGAGGGATGTAAAGATCTGGCAGGGTAGGACAAATAAATGGATGGGATGAGCTGAGATTGGGGTAGGGTGTGAGAACTGACAGTGACTGCTTATCCTCCGAAAATAGGTGCTGAGGAATTAATGAACTAAGTGTACTGAAGTGTTTCAATGTTTTCTCAAAGAAAATAAGCCCGTTTACTTTCTGCTACTTGGCCCCTTGCGATGTAGGTAAGACACTTTGTATATTTACCGAGGTTAGACAAGTTAACCGCGCTCATAGAGCGCATACCTCCACCAGCGCCTAAACCAGACAACTAAGATCATCAAAATTTTATCAACTCTTCCTGAGTCCACGACCTACATATCAATAAAATTTCACTGAAATTCATCAATAACTTTATGAAACATCTTGTGGACAAGCAAAAAATACAGTCCTGAACCAGGACTCCAGCTCAGATTACCACCAAAATATAATAAACTCTTCCTTGTTCCATAACGCTATATGCACAAAAGTTAAAATATATCAATTTATTTTTTAGATGTCTTGTGAACAGCCAACCAACCAAACAGACAAACAGGGATGAATACATAACATCTTCCAGCTTCGTTGGCGGAGGCAAATATACGTACAGGGTTCGAGATAATGTCAAGAGTTACAAGTGCAATGTCAGCATCTGGTACAGTTCATTCACTTTAACTTGGTGGGAATTACCGTGCATTGTGGCTTATATCCCGTAGCTCAGTGGCAGAACAAGGTACAACTACTGTCCTGAATCCTTTTTATACCACTTCTTCGAACCACCTCAATATTGTTAATCTATCATTACAGCTCACCATTCAAGATAAAGCGATACCAGTTTTACGCCTAGTTATAAAGAAGAGAGTATTATAATGTGGTAGCAATATTTACAAAACACTAAGTTGTGACTTTTTTTGTCAGTAACCTTGAATTATGCAGTATTTATTGCATGTTCTCTTGATGCCAGACAAAATAATAATTAGATATTACCTCGATATTCCCACCATTGCCTCACCTTTCCATCTGATCATTACCCAACTAAAAAAAAAAAGAAAAAAAAGTAAAAACTGGCCGTCCGTGTTTGGATATTTACCGCAGTGATTTCCACCTAACCCCCTCAGCCCGGGGACGTAAGTTAACACCTTATAATTGCTGCATCCACACGATACTAAGCATATTAATTGAACACCTGGTAAAGTTAATGAAGTCTACGTCTAACCCATCAATTTCGATGTGTCTCTCCTGTGTTAAATAATATTATCTGGAGGTAAAATGAATGAAATGAAATGAAAAAAGTGCCATCGACGTGACAAGATTTAGTAATGTTTCAGTACGTTCTACTCCGTCAGGTAACTTGTCAATATAACAAAATAAAAAGAAGCCGTCCCTGTCTGGAATTTTACTGCCAGTTATTTCCACCTTACCTGAGTGATGGCTGATGTCAGATGATCCAGTGCTGCACAGTTCAGTTTTACCAACAACGCCGATTTTAGTCTACGCCAATCCGAGATATAGCTGAAAGTGTGAATACAGATTTTGACAGATGAATGGAGATAATGATGATGATGATGATGATGAAGATGAAGACGAAGTTGATGAAGCGGAGGACGATGGAGGGAAAGTTAATAAAAAACAGAAATATGATCCAAGTACCTAACATATGTGGCTCAAGTCAAGGAGGAAAAATAATCGTTTCCGCAGACATACTAGCACGTAAGTGAGGAAAGGAGACAAATAAATAAATAAATTAATTAATTAATAAAGGGGGAAGAGCGAGATAATGGGTGAACTAATCAAATCCGCGAATGGCTCTCGGACACAATGGGAGTCTGAGCGAAAAAAAGGAAAATATGATAAAGTAATTAACACGTCGCAGGAAAAGAAGGTTATGAGAAGGGCATTAAGGAAACAGTGGGTTTGACTGAAAAAAAAAAAATGAATTAGAAAACGAATAACGAAACAGTATGAATATATTAGATGGGCTTCAGCAAAAACATATATGTACAGGGAACTTATTGGAAAGACAGTAAATTAAGGGGGCGAGAAATGCAAGCTGCAATCCATAGTGAAAGCAGTAATGATTGACACACACACACACACACACACACACACACACACACACACACACACACACACACACACACACACACACACACACACACACAAAGATGCCTTCACTGCGGAAATGGTACTCTCCGGCATCTGATAATGTCCTATTTCCTACCATTAAAAATATTGTTGGATATAAAGCATAGGTGTGTGTGGGAAATGGGACAATACCACTCTTGTTAGGAAATCACAGCCACCTCTCTTTTCATTGTATAAACTATTTGCTTTCAGTCATCCTATTGCCATGGCACTTACATAGGATGGACCATAAAAATAGCACTCTACCAGAAACAACTCGCTAAATCTTTTGTGTTGCGGGGACGGCTCAGTCTGCTGGTGGGGGCGTTAATTTGGAAGTGAGAGTAAGAGAGGAGTAAATAACTGAGGTAAGATTGATTACGCTCACTGCGCCGTCTCCGCAACACATACGCAGTCACCTGGTGGAATGGAAGAGGTGTGATAGTATGGACAACCCTGTATGACTGTAAAGGAACATTTGTACAGTACTTACCTAATACCACCGAACAGCAAACGTAGCCTAAATTGCACTACCTAGAATGAAATGCTTGGCCAGATTAGAAAATGAAAAATCATGAGGCAAACCTTGTAAATGTGTGGAGAGAGAGAGAGAGAGAGAGAGAGAGAGAGAGAGAGAGAGAGAGAGAGAGAGAGAGAGAGAGAGAGAGAGAGAGAGAGAGAGAGAGAGAGTAGGCCTGAAAAATGGAGTCAGAAAGTGTGAGAAAGATCCCAGGAGCTTCTGGACCCGAGGGAGCAAAAGTTAGAGTGACGCCGAAAATAATGAGGCCAGGGATTTACTGAAGGCCGGATGGGCAGAGGGATAAGAGAATAGATGGAAGGTAAGTAAAGGTAAAGAGAATAACATATAAACTAACAGATGGCTGGCTGGATGGATGATCGGATGGACAAATGGTGAACATATGGAAGAGTACGCAGAAACAGAGATATGAGCAGACAATTGACAGACAATTGGCTGGTTGGACGGGTGGATAGAAGAACTGATGAATAGACAGAGTAAAGAAAGAGACTTTTAGGGGAATAATATTTGCAGATGACACACGATTGACTTGATGGACGATAAAACATACATAATAATAAGCAGAAAGACAGACGGACTGGCAGATGTATGGATAGATGACTAGTTCAACGGATGAAAGGATGGATAGATTTAAGAAAAAGATGTAAAGAGGTGAACAGATACATTGATAGACGACTGCCTGCATGGATGGAAAGACTGCCTGCATGGATGGAAAGCTAGATATAATAATGGGTAGGTAGATATATGGAATCGGAAAGGTATGGATGGATAGGTAGGCTACTTAGATATAAATATCCAAAGATAGATGGATAGACCATTTTTTTATTCAATGGATGGGTAGATCGACAGCTGTACGGAATAAGGAAGAATTTCATCAAAATTGCAGTAATATGATAGCTAATGGACTGATGGATACAAAGTAGGAAGCAAAAAATACAAGAACAAACCGGTAGGCGACAATGGCCAGCTCCAAGTGGGTCGTTGCGGTCCAGCCTGTATACACAGAGGAGGATCCTTATCTGTTTAGAGTCTAAAAATACCTTCTCTCGCCTCTCACTCGACACAAACTAAACCATCCAGACAACAGAAATAACTCGGTATTTGCATAAAAATAATAAACATCAAAAGCTGTGAAGATAAAAATAATGAAACTTCCCATATTATTTACTGATTTTGTTCGTAACACATATATCTAGTCATTTCAAACCATTCCAGCACCATTGAGATTTTGAGGAGTTTGAAAATGTGGATATTTCTTATTGCTATGTTTTTTCCACTCCTCTCCTTAGTTTTCACGGGCGTGTAGGCAGTCATTTTGTGA
Source organism: Coenobita brevimanus (assembly GCF_032717465.1). Classification (NCBI taxonomy): domain Eukaryota; kingdom Metazoa; phylum Arthropoda; class Malacostraca; order Decapoda; family Coenobitidae; genus Coenobita; species Coenobita brevimanus. Next base: position 15,644,378 of record NC_137007.1, read on the forward strand.
TTTTTTTCGTGTTTCATTGCGAAGCACAGGATGGGTTTGGAGAACTAAATATTGCACTGCCAGGTTCGCCAGAGGTTTCTCTTCAGTTTGATGAGAAAATAAATCGACTTTCGAAAACTAAAAAAAATGGTGCCGAGACTGGCCACTGGGTCCCAACAATATCCGGGCCTAAGGCCACTGAGGGGCTAAGCATGCCATTGCTAGGCAACTAGTAGTTGCCTAGCAACCAAAATCGTGCAGACACAATTAGGTCATTGTGTCCAGATTTGGTCAGAATCGGTTAATTCTGAAGGGCAGAAGTGCCTGCCACAATTAAACAAGACTACAAGAAAGGAAGAAAATTCGACTAACAGGGCAGCATGGAGCTGGCGAAAAGAAAGAATACAAGAAAGAAAGAATACGCGACTAACAATAAGGGTATCAAGGAGCTGGCCAATAATTCAAAGAATGGGTGGATAAGCAGATCTCTTAATGGAAGAGTCTTATTTTTATCGGAATGGCCGATAGATAGCAAGATACAGATAATTTTAATGAAGGTGGACAGATGGATTTGATAAGAGGTAGATGGGATGATGAGAAGAGAAATGCATAGAAGCATTAAAATTATACCAAAAATAAGAGGTCATAAATGTGATTCAGACTGTTGGGATGGACGGAGGGATAGATGAATGGATGACTAGATGGCTATAGGTGGTTTACCCCAACCGACCAGAACACTCCTACCTTTCTATATCGAATGCTGAGCTGTTAGTCTGTCTGTCTATTGCCAGACGCCTTAATCTCGTAAGGGATGGCCACAACAAATCGCCTCCATGTCGCCCTGTCCCCCGCCATTTCATTGCCCTGCTCCCAGCTCACACACCCCCTCTCCCATATACCTCTCCACTCTAGCCCTCCATCTCATCCTTGGCCTCCCCCTCCCTATCCCTCCCTCCACCTCACTCACATACACTCTCCTCGTCAGTCTCTCACTCTCCGTCCTCCCACATGGCCAAACCACCTCAGTGTGTTTCTCCTAACGCTTCCTATCACATCCACATCCACACCACAACGCTCCATCACTTCCTCATTCGTCAGTCTGTCTCTCCATGTGACTCCACATGCTCTTCGCAAATAACTAATTTCCACTGCTCTCACTCTTGACTTCTGTCCCTCCAACAAGGTCGAAGCTTCACTTCCATACGTTAGAGTTGGTATCACAATCCTGTCATGTAGTAGCTTTTTCATTTCCATGCTCACTTCCCTGTTTCTTATCACTGCTTTCAAGGAACAAGCAACCTTTCTTCCCTGTTGCACTCTTTCAAGAACTTCACCCTCTAAACTTCCATCCTTACTCATCACACTACCCAAATACTTAACCGCACTCACATATTCCAGTTCCTCCTCGTCCAGCTTCACTGTACATTCACTGACTTCACTTCTCACGAAGACCATAACTTTACTCTGCCCTATATTCACCTTTAGATTCCGTTTCTTACATACTCTCCCAAACTCATCCACCAAGCTATGCAGCTCTCCTTCGTCTTCACTTAACAACACAGTATCATCTGCAAACAACAGTACAGGGAGTTTCTAAACACTGCCCTCTCTCTCTAGGGCCGCTCCAACATCCACTGCCTTACCTTACATCTCTTTTATAACCCCATCCATGTACAGATTGAACAATCATGGAGACATGACACATCCTTGTTTCAGGCCAACCTTCGAACAGAAAAATTCACTCAGTTCACTCTCCACACGCACTGCAGCCTTAGCACCCTCATACATACTCTTCACGGCCTTCAACAGCTTCCCATCTACTCCATATATTCTTAATACTTTCCACAATCCTTGTCTATCCACCCTGTCATATGCTTTCTCAAAATCCTCGAAGGCGCATACAACTTCTTTCCCTTCTCTGGAAACTTTTCCACCAAAGATCTAAGAATGAATATCTAATTTACACAACCTCTTTCCTTCCTAAAACCTCCCTGTTATAGGCTTTGGATAATTAAATACGGGTTTAACTCCGAAGAAATGTCCAGGGTATGATGTACACATATAGTATTATCTTATTTTGCCATTAAATAAACAATAATCGGCTACAAGAGGACGCAAATCTGCTAGGATCAATCAAACGTATAACAAATGAATGTGTGAGTGGATGAATTTAAAGACCGATAAACAAAGAATTAGATAGACATAGATGGATAGACAAATGGTTGCATGGATAGATACATAGACAGAAGGATTAATTAACAGCTTTAACAATTCACTGACATTATCAACAGGTAGATAGATCATCATGAGTCTCTGACTGCCTCTTCAATAAAAAATAAAAATATATAATATATAATATAGATTCTACATAATTATATTATATTCATAATAAATATATATATATATATATATATATATATATATATATATATATATATATATATATATATATATATATGACTCCGTCTTCACTAAAAAATAAAAGGTATATAATATATAATATAGATTCTACATAATTATATAATATACATTTGATATATATATACATATGCTTCATAGATTTAATATATATACAGGTGTGTAATATATATATATATATATATATATATATATATATATATATATATATATATATATATATATTGGGAGCCTGTGTGGTACAGTGTTAGAGTGTGCGTCTCGCACGCTGGTGGACGCAGGTTCGCCTCCGGCCAGAGTTGTTAAAACTTTGGGAAGCATTCACCAAGCCACTGACCGCTTTGGCGGACATAAGGGGTGCTGTGGTTGAACTAGTGTCGCATACTAGTATGCTTGCACCAAGTCAGCTTAAGGCGGGCAGTTTACACTTGATTCACAGACTACACACACATCCAAAGCCACTAGAACACTATAATCACACTCACAAGCACTTTTCAGCCTACATACAATCTCTACCAGACAGCTGTATCGTCCCTGCTTCGGTAGGGATTGGTCAGTGCTGTAGTGGACCTCAACGGCTGTTGATTAAATATATATATATATATATATATATATATATATATATATATATATATATATATATATATATATATATATATATATATATATATATATATATATATATATATATATATATAATGAGGTGATTTTCTAACAAATCCTACCGTACATAATAATTGCTTGACAGGAAAACGATAAGACAAATAAGGGTTGACATGCAGTATGTTAAATGAAAAATGCATCGGGTATACTGCTGTGCGGTTTGATATATTAACAAACAGATTGGTGAAGATAACGAGGGCTGAAATATACTTCATCCAGTATGGATGGAAGGATAAACAAATTATAAATAGTTAAACAAATTAATATTACGAGTTGTATGTGTAGGCAGAAAGGAACTAAATAACTTAAATACCAAAAGATCAATGAGACTTTACATACAGCAGATCGATATGTGGTAGGCAAACAACCAAATGAGTAGGTTGCAGGATATATAGATGGAACACAGAATGCAGCCTACCTATCACACACACAACAAGGAGAATAAGGCTAGCATGATGACGATACTGATGGTGACAATATTTGTCGGTCGTATTTACACACACACACACATACACCACACACCAAGGAGAACAGACGTGGGCCGACAGCGCTCCATACCGAGCCAGTACGTCCAGTGACATTACCTAAATTAGTATCTTTATATGAGTCAAGCTCTGTACCAGGTTAGACTAAATGTTTTTTTATTATTTAAAAAAAAAAAAGTTTAAACAAGACTTGTTCAAACAGAAAAGAGAACCGAGTAGCGAAAGAATGCGTTCAGTCAGCTCATTGTTTGTTTTGACTGCAACTGCCCCAGGGAATGTAAGAACTCTGTGCTTTTAGTATTGCAAAATGGCCACATACTTTAGTAAAGCAAATTTGGAAAAGAAAAAGGATAAAGGTAGAAAGCAGGATGATGATTTCTACCAAGAACTGGTTGAAATGGAAACTCACAATAGACTGGTTGAACGTGTACACAAACTGGAGATGGCTTTCCAGAATGAAATTGATGAAATAAAGAAGGAGATGCACTTGCAAAAGGAAGAAATAGGAAAAACTAGGAAGGGAGGTCAACAAGAAAGACACAACCATATGTGAACTAACAGTGGAATTAAGTACACTTAGGGAGAAAATGAGTGAAATGGCAAGTACAGTAGTCAACCATGAGAGTATTATGGAAGAGTTCAAAAATGATACAGAGACAATTAGGCAAATAAGCAGTCTGATAGACTAGAGCAGTGATATTGAGGAGAAGATAACACAGGTCAATGAAGCTGTGCAAAGCTACAAAAATGATGTGGAAACCACGTATGCTGAAATGGTGAAAGTAAAGAAAGACTTAGAAACAAAGGTGGAAGAAAAAAGCATTAAAAAGGAAGTGAAAAGAATAATACAAACCAATCCAAATTTAGTCAGAGATTCAGTAGATATCAACAAATCTATCGTAATCAGTGGTAAAGAATAGGAAGAAGTAAAAAACAAGATCTCAGGAGACAAAAAGGAGATGGCAAATGTAATGAGCTTATTGAAAGAAGTATCAGAGGAAATCTGTAGTAAAGACATAGAGGAACACTAAAGGTTAGGGAGATACGAGAAAAGCAAGTCAAGACCACTAAAGATAACTTTCCAGAGTGTAAACACCGTGGAGGAGATACTAATATTATGGAAAAAGAGGCGTTCCAAAATGTATGGACAAAAAGATGCCTAACACAAGAGGAATTGGAATTACTAAAAGAGAAGAGGAAGGAAGCAAAAACAAAAAATGAGGGAAGATCAGAAGAGGAGAACACATTTTTTTTTTTTTACAAAGTAATAGGATTGCAGGTACGAAAGTGGTACATAAACAGGAGGGAATAAAAAGGAGGAAGGTAGTAGAACCACGTCATGACAGGTATATAAACAAGATGATAAAGTTGATGTACTCAAATGTGGATGGAATGGTGTCTACATTATTAGAGATGAATATGTCAGAGAAAATGAACCATATATAATATGCCTAACGGAAACAAAATTAACACCAAGGATATCCAATGACATACTAAACTTAGAGGAATATAATATATGGAAAAGAGATAGAAACTTAAAAAAAGGAGGAGGAATTATAATATTAACTAAGAAAAATCTAAAAGTCAATGAAATAAAACTAGATATACCCTCACAAGTAGAACTGATTGCAGTAGAGATCAACACATCGGAAGGGAGAGTAATTGTAGCCAATATGTACATGCCACCCAGATCAAAAACATGGGAAAGAGACGAATATGAGGACCTGGCAGAGAGTACAATTCAGAGTTTAAGAGCATTACTACATAAAATGGAAGAGAAATCGGAAAAAAATATACTAACTGGAGATTATAATACAAATATAAATTGGAATACTCTAGATATAATTAGCCAAGAAAGCTGTTGGGACCAAAAGCTCCTGGATCTCGTGCAAGAGTTTTTCCTAACGCACCATGTGAGGGAAACCACCAGAAAAAGAGGATTCAATGTACCTTCAATGCTAGATCTCATATTTACTAGGCAAGAAAATGATACTGACAGTTTAATATATCACCCTCCACTCGGCAAAAGCGATCATGCAGTACTAAATTGCAACTTCAGGATAGCATATGACACAGTTAACAGCAGTGAAAGTTACAAAAAGAGCCTAAACTATAAAATGGAAATTATCAAGACCTAAAAAAGTATTTCTTAGAAGTTGATTGGGAAAATGAGCTTAGAGGACAAGATTTAAATGCTGTATATAAAAAATTCTGTGAATTTTATGAAATAGGAGTCCAGAAGTATATCCCACAGCACAAAGAAGCAGATAAGAAAATACAGAAATGGTTCAATACAGAATGTAAAAAATCAAAAGAAAGAAGAGATTTGTTGTGGAATAGATACAGAAGACATAATAGTGAAAGGGCATATAATAATTACAAACAAGCAAGAAACGATTATACAACAATAAGGAGGGAAGCCCAAAAACAGTTTGAGGAAATAATAAATAAAAGTAGTGGTCAACCGAAACTATTTTACAGCTACATCAGAAACAAAACCAAAGTATAGGATAAAATACAATCCATTACGGACGAGGGAATCACCTATACACAAGAGAAAGATATTTGCGAAGCACTAAATAAGAATTTCCATTCAGTTTTTACAGAAGAAAAAAAATTTGAGAGGGACTATGTGGAACATGCATGTCCACACATACTACCAGATATACAAATATCAGAAAAAGTAATACAGGAGGAGTTAAGTAAATTAGACAGAGGAAAAGCAAATGGTCCTGATGAAATTTCATGTTGGGTGCTACGAGAATGTGCAAAGGAGTTAAGTAAACCATTATTTTTCATTTTCAAGAAATCCTTGAGTCAAGGTAAACTACCTGATATTTGGAAGAAAGCAAATATTGTCCCCTTATTCAAGAAAGGGAATAGACAAAATCCACTCAACTACCGACCAGTATCACTGACCAGTGTTGTAAGCAAGGTCATAAGAAAGGCTTGGGTAAATCATCTAGAAGAACACAATATTATTAACAGAAAGACAGTTTGGTTTCAGAAAAGGAAAATCATGTGTTACTAATCTGTTGAGCTACTATGACAGAGTAAGAAACACAATACAGGAAAGAGAAGGATGGGTGGACAGTATCTATTTAGATTTCAAGAAAGCATTTGACACAGTACCACACCAAAGACTTTTATGGAAACTGTACCATCAAGGAGGAATTCGAGGCAAACTGTTTTGTTGGATGCAAGATTTTCTCATAAAAAGAGAAATGAGAACAGTACTAAGGGGAAACTACTCATCATGGAAAGAAGTGACTAGTGGAGTACCACAGGGTTCAGCGTTGGCACCAATCATGTTTTTAGTGTACATAAATGATATAAACAGTAACACTGGAAATGAAAGCTATCTAAATATGTTTGCAGATGATGCAAAAATACAAAGGAGAATTACTAACACAGACTCTTGTAAAGAGCTACAAGAAGAATTAAATAAACTTCATGAATGGAGTAATACATGGCAAATGGAATTCAATGTGGACAAGTGTCATGTAATCAAGTTTGGTAAAAGTGGAAAAAGACCTGATTGGGATTATACGTTAGGAAATAAAACCCTACACACATCAGAAAGAGAGAAGGACCTAGGTGTGATTATCAATAACAGACTATCTCCGGCTGACCACATCAGTGAGAAGGTACGGAACATGTATACACTGCTTGCAAATATGAGAATAGCATTCACATACATAAATGATGACATGCTAAGAAGAATAATAACATCATTCATCAGACCAGCCCTGGAGTATGCATCAGTAGTCTAGAGTCCTCATCTCAAGAAACATAGACAAGATCGAAAAAGTTCAAAGGGCCGCTACAAGATGGATACCAAGCTTAAGGGATCTAAGCTACGAAGAAAGACTAAATAAACTGAATCTACCAACACTACAGGAGAGAAGGAAAAGAGGTGACATGATAATGCTATATAAATGCATATCAGGGAAGGAGAAAATAGACATAAATGATTACTTAACATATGGGGAAGCATCAGCAAGAGGACACTGCAAAAAACTGCATAAGAAGAAAGGTGATGAAGACGTAAGGAAATTCAGTTTCCCAAACAGAGCAATTGATCAGTGGAATGCACTACCGAACGAAATAGTGGGTGCCAAAACAATTCACAAATTTAAGGATATGTACGATAAATATGGTTTAAGACACGGGACAGTACGAGCTTGACTCATTCCTGTAAAGATACAATTAGGTAAGAACACACACACACATACACACACACACACACACACACACACACACACACACACACACACGCACGCACGCACGCAATCACACACATACACACACACACACACACACACACACACATACACACACACACGCACGCACGCACGCACGCACGCACGCAATCACACAAACACACACACACACACACACACACACACACACACACACACACACACACACACACACACACACACACACACACTTTACTTACTTAAAGCTGTCCTACTCCAGAAGATGACGGCTACTATACTCAATAAGATGGTGTGTTCCTCAGTCGTTGGTGCTAACATGTGAGACTGTGCAAACCAATTCAGAATCAGCAAACTTTTGCCACACTGTTGGCATGTCAAGTCCGGGTTTGTCTACACTCTTCTCTAGCCAGGTTACGAGCCTCTTCTAGATTAATGGTTCCTTCAGTGCAGAGGGCTCACCATCGATTTTTGCCAGAGGCATTGGTTTCAAGATCTTTTGGTATGATCCTGCATTTCTTTATTGTTGTCCTTATATAACATTTAAATCTCTTCTTCTGTCCCCCTTGGGTGTAATGTGCTGCAGGTAATTGTCCATACAGAACCTGGTGGGGAAGGTGGTGCTCAGGCATGTTAAACATGTGTTCGACCCATCTGAGCTGTTTTTTAGACACCATGGTTTCTTTGCTGGTTGACTTTGGCCGGTAAAGAATTTGTATGGGACTTTATCCTCCCATTTGAGTCCTAGGATGCCCTGCAAGAATCAGATGTGAAAAGGCTCAAGCTGTTTGATGTGATGCTGGTAAGTAGTCCAGGATTCAGCACAGTATAAGAGGGTGAATAGGCATTCAGCTTTATAAACTGATACCTCTGTCTAGATTCTGAAGTTGGTGTTTTCAAAGATTCTGGAACTAAGACACCCAAAAGGGGATTGATTCGTGCAAGAACTTCTGCATTGGTGTTGGTTTTCTGTGAGCACACTTCCAAGGTAAGTAAAATTCTTCACCTGTTTTACATTTTCGCCATTTATCTGAAATGAAAGAGGCTCTGCTGCGATGTTTCCCTGAGATATCAATTCAGTTGTACTGACATTTATTCGAAGCCTCACTGCATGGTATATGTCGGAAATGATGGTAAGAGACTGTTGTAGGGCTTCTGGAGTATGTGCTAGGACAGCACAGTCATCAGCATACTTCAGCTCTAGGAAACAAGCTGTTTCAATCTTTAATTGTGCTTGAAGACATCTGAGATTTCTATTCCGTCAACAGAGTTCATTTGCTAGTTACTTAAAGGACTGCCTGCAGCGAGAAAGATATTGAAAATGGCAAGAGCCAGGACACATCCTTGCTTTTCACCCACATCCACATTGAAGGGTTCAGATTTGCTCCCACCTATGGACACACGATCATTAATGTTGTAATGCAGACTCTTCAGGATGGTAAGAAATTTATTTGGAACTCCAGATTTTGAAAGAGCATTCCATAAAAGTTCTCTGTTGACAGTGTCAGATGATTTAGCAAGATCGATGAATGAAATATACAAGTCACAGTTCTGCTTGTGGCACTTCTCTTGTATATGTCGGGCAACAAAGACCATATCACAGGTACTTTATTCCTTCCGAATCCACATTGTGTTTCAGGAAGTGTTGGCTCAGTCAATTGTTTTGTCAGTGTGGATAACATTATCTTGGCTAGTAATTTACTAGCATTCACAAGAAGTGAGATGCCTCTGCTGTTGTTAACAAATTGAATGGTTCTCTTTCTTGTTGTAGATGGTTACAATATCAGAGGTAAGCCATTCAGATGGAATTTGTTTTTAGTTCCTGATAGTCAGTACGAGATTTTGGAGGTGCTGTTGAAGTAATTGGCCACGCTCTCCGATCATAATAGATGGTATGCAATCAAGGCCAGGGCTTTTGTTAGTTTTTTATGGATCAGATGCCCTGAACAGCTTCTGCAAGTGTAGGTAGGACATCATGATCTGCCACCTGTGGGGTATATGGGATGTTATCAAGGATGTTATGCTGCACCGGGTTTCTTCGATGCAGTAAGGTGTTGAAGTGTTGCACCCATGTTTCTAGTGCTTGCCTGCCTTTCAGGAGCTCTCCTTTGGCTGCTCGAACAGGGTTAATGTTGTGTTTGGTTGTCTCATAGATTGTTTAATGGACTTGTAGAACCCTTAATGATCGTTAATATCAGCGAGTCTTTCCAGCTCTTTTCCTTGATCAGGTCCACCACTTGTTTTCCATGTCAAGCAGTTTTCTTCGGGCTTCACATCCGAGATTATGGAATTCATTTTTTAGGATTATGGAGCTAGGATGAGCCAGCCTTGTTATGTGTCCTATTCATCATTGCAAGAAGATTAATATGCCCTCGGCATTTATGGCGGTCAATGGAGAACCCTAGTCTCTTTTGAAGTGCTTTGGAGCAGTGTATTAATGTTTAGCCACTCTGCATCTAAGTTTGTTGTATTGTTGTTTGGATTAAGTGGTGGGCATTGAAAGAGCTTCTCTGCAATAGTGCTGTGGAAGGTGCTACACATTGCCACATCCTTTAAGCTACTACAGTTTAGAATCTTAGTGGATGGTCTGCAGGCATTTGTGGACGTATGACTAACTGCAGTTTGGTGACTGTAAAGTTATGCTCGGTGGAGCACAAGCACCTCTTATAGCTCGGGTTATAAGAACTTCTCTTCGATCTCATTGCCTTACAATGAAATAGTCAATCAGGTTCCAATGTCTAGATCATGGGTGCATCCATGTGGTCTTGTGTTTATTCTTGAGTTTAAAGATGGTGTTGGTGATGACCAAACTGTGTTCTGAGCATAAAAAAACAGTCTAAAGCCACTGCTGTTCAACACTATGGCAGTCTATAATGCCTTGTCAGAGGTGATTATCTTTTCCTACTCGGGCATTAAAATCTCCAAGCAGGAACAGTTTGTCATTATGTGGCACTGAACGAATGGTAGCATCCATAGAGTCATAAAAAGATTCTTTGATGGTGTCCTCAGAATCAAGCGCTGGGGTATGGGCACTGATGAGTGTTGCATATTGGCTTTAGAAAGTGGTATGCACCAGGACATCAGCCTCTCTCATATACCCATAGGTGTTTCTTGGATATTCTGTAGAAGGTTGCTTCAAACTGCAAGGCCATTACCATGGTTTCTTCTTACATTGTCTGGATATCCCCTCCAAAAATAGGTATGCCCTTCTGCTTCTACATGGTTGACCTCTCCTGAAAGGCGTGTCTCAGACAAGGCAGCAATGTCAATTTTATATGTTTTCAGCTCATGGACAATAAGGGCAGTTCTACGATGTGGTCTTGTGTAATGGTCGGTATCCAGCAAGGTTCATATATTCCTGGTAGTAAGAGTCAGGGGTATTCTTATGTTTTTTCAACCACAATGTGGAATCCCTTGACAGACACAATTATCTGCCCAGATGGTGCTGAGCAACAAATGTTTAGGTTACCTTTTCTAAACCCTTCCTCCTCAGAGGTAAGCAGCTGGGCATCTGTTTCTGTCTGCTTAGTCACACTGGATGCTGCCGAAGGCATGACCTATACCATCATGCCAGCGACCAGCTGCCTATGTGCAGGACTCGAGCTAGTGACTTCCAGCCACATCCATGACCCATCACCGTCACCCTATCCTGTCGCAATAGGTCTTTTGTTTTGGTGCAAGACGAGATGGGAGGCGAGAATAGCGGCAGGCTTGCACAAAGAATGGATTTTTTTTTTTTAAATAACAGAACGGAGGAAGGAAAAAAAATGAATAAAAAAAAAAAATCCATTCACCAGATTACTGGTGTCGTCTGTTCATAAAATATCTGCAACAGGTAGACTTGAACAGCTGTGGGTTGAAATTTGGAGGGAAACAACTCTAGGCAAGAGAGTTCCAGAGAGACGCAGTTTGGGGAATGATGGTGAGGGTACACAGTCCTTACCACCATGTGATTCGGCCCTTACCAGCCTGTGCTAATGGCATGAAGATTCACGACTACCATCCATTGAGGGGGGGGTTGCAGGAGTCTGCCGGGTGCTCTTTCTGTCCAGCCACACCTTCTGTGGGACTCCACTCACGGATTTTTCAATCGGGGTTTACTCCCATACCCTTGACCCAACCAAGGGCGATTCACAAGACTGTGGACCTGGCAACACTCTGTTTGACCCTTCACTGACGACCCCTCCAACATGGGTAAGCCTGTCCTGCTGAATCTGGGGGCGAATCTTCCTCCTCTGGTACAGTCCACTAGATTTGCACGGCATTCTAGTCCCCCATGAAGACAAGGTGGTTCCCACGGAGGGTAATTCAAACACGCACAAAGCCATTCCCTATTTAGAGGCATAGGGATCCTTGGCGAGGCTCTCAGTCCAATACAATCAAAAGCATATGACCTTAAAATGAGTTTTTTTTATTACACCTACAACAAATAAAAATAGAATAAAATATATAAATCAACAACTGGTGCCAGGCACAACAAACCTCGCCAACAGCTGTTATTATCTCAGCCAAGGAGGATATGTTTTTTACCCCATGTTGGTTTGTTAGTTTGTCTGTCTGTCTGTTAGCAGGATTACGCAAAAAGTTATGAACGGATTTTGATGAAATTCCATCTTTCAATCTTACACACACAATTCTTGAGCCAACTGATCCATACTCTCTTATGTTCTTCTTCCATCTTTTACTTACAACAATACACACTCCTTCTTTTGCCCTCTCATTCTCACCTACTTCTGCACATATACCCCATCCATACTCCCATTCTCTCACACGTCTCCTCTCCATAATTAATATTAAAAAAAAAAAAAGTCCCAAAACAATGACTCAGGGAAGGTAATTGGGTTAATAAGAACCAGCAGAGCGGGGGTTAATGGCAATGACATTGGTGGAGGTATGCTCTCTCTGAGTGCTTTCTAGTTTAATTTTCAACCGTTCTCAAGTTATAGCCCTCTGAAAATCCGTGATCTTGCGTTTGACCTTTCAAGGTCACTCATGGTCAAAGGTAATTGCGTCAATGCAAAGCCCATATGGGACCTAATATGGCCTCTTCTAGTTTCAGTTATACATTTCAGTTGGTATTGCCTATCTCGATCAGAATCACCTGTGACATTCTGTACCAATTGGTTCCTTTGATTCTACTTAGTGAGCTATAGTTCCTGCATCTTTAGTAATTATATTGGTAGTTTAGCAGCTAACTCCTAGATTATGTATAGCTCCGTTAAAGGGGTATATTACATCAGGAAAATTATTACCTTTGACAATTGAAAGATAAAACCAGCAACAAACTGGTCATTTGCTGTAAAATTTCTGTTCATTGATCACCACTTGTCCGAAACTCATGGATATACAATAAGTTGTAACTCACAATTCCAGTAACGCTGATTTTAGACATTGTACCTTTTAGCTTCAGACAGTGATTCTGATGATTAAGGTCCAGCCTCGAGAAGTATTACTGAATTGTTTGTGTGTTCCTGCTTGGCAAAGCTATTAAAAAAAAAAAATCTCTACAATTCCGTGAATAAAGAGGAAACTAAAAAATGTACTTCCATTTCTCATGCATAATTTGTAGTTAGAATGGCACTAAATCGTAGGCAACAATGCATTACTGTGTGTGTGTGTGTGTGTGTGTGTGTGTGTGTGTGTGTGTGTGTGTGTGTGTGTGTGTGTGTGACAAAAAAACAGGATTTGTGGGTTTTTGTCTAGAAATATAAGTAAGACAACCAAGTTAATACTTCCAGTTGATATTACCCTTGTCAGACAACATCTGTGCCATGCAATGCATTTCTTGTCACTTTATGATTATATAAATTAACTTGAGAATGTTCAGGAACAGTGATAAAGATGATAGATGGCATTAGAACCTACAGTATGAGGACGGTCTCAAGCCATTAAGCTTGCACGTGATGGAGAGACGAATAGTTAGAGAAGACCTGACAGAGGAGTTAGCATGGATGAAGGGGATAGATACAAATTTTATCAGTAAAGTAAAATAGATCATTAGCTCTCATCTGCAAAGATCTGACCCCTTTTTTCTCAGTTGAAGGACAAGTGTAGTCAGATTTAGTAAAGATCTGACAAATAAGCAGTTAAGAGTCAGCTACCTCACAACTAAGGCTCATCGAACTTCATGAAACCATGGCATAGTATTCAGGTTGTAGTAGGGGTCCATTTCCGTCAGGTGAAATTATATTGACTATATTCGTGAACAATCAGAATAGAACGTCCGAAATATGATGGAAATTATATGATTTCACTAAAAAAACAATATTAAGTAAACACTGCTTTGGTAACAGAGCAGTGGAGGCGTGCAATGAGCGGTCTAACTGTATATTGTGGGAACTAGTAGAGGTTTAACTGACATCTTGAGTAAAAAAGGTCTGGTGTCCTGATAATGTAGATATGTGACCGAGAACCTCAAAACAGGAACTCTTAAGTGCATCATTTGGTGCAGTAACTAGCGGGCGCTGCCGAAAGTTGGTCAAAATTTCAATTTATATGACCTTTTAGTACATTAACCAAATTAGTGCCAAAAGTTTCTTAATAGGTTACCCTTTCAGAATTTGTCACTGTTAAGTGACATATTTGAGAACATGTTGATTCCTGAATGGCATATACAACAGGAGGCACCAATGAGATTTTAACCAACATTCGAGTACACGACCCAAACCTGGGGAAAGAAGCCATTGCTATATGCCAGTTGAAGATTATCAGCTCTTAAGTGTGATTTGTGGTGACTAACTCATTTCTGAGTGGGTCAAATGTCACACTGTATGGGCCATGCCAGTCTGTCATTTAAAGCACAATTTGGAGCACATGTACCAAAACTCAGGACTCCAAAAATGCTCTTCTGAGTCAGAACATTCGGAGGCCTGGGGAATTTTCAGGAAAAGTTATTTATTTTCCTTTCATTGAATATTCTTTCTTTGCACAATGATATGTATACAGATATTATTTAAAAACGTATCCAAGCGGCAACTATTAAATCGTATTATTGCAATACCAGAGACAGTATTGAATAGTACAGAACCTTCAAAATTTAAATCACTACTTCCATGGTTTGACACTCTTAGTAGGAAAAGTTATTGATTTTCAGTTCATTGAACATGCTTTATTTGCACAATCATATGAATACAGAAATTATTTTAAAACAGGTATCCAAGTGGCAACTATTATATCATTGCAATAGCAATGGCAATATTGAATAATACAGCAGCTTCAAAATCTAAATCACTAATTCCTTGGTTTGGCACTATTAGCATTATAATCTACATACAATCACAACAAAACAGTAAAGTGCTACTCGATACATATGCAAGTACTAAGTGATGATTAAACTTTCTAAATCATAAGGTTTTTTGGTGTATGTAGCCATTAGTCTCACTCTTGTGAAGTTCATACTGGCCTAGATGGCCTCAACCTTCTTCCTCTGAACTATCCTCCTCCTCATCAGATGATGATCTGGCAATCTCTTTATCTGACTTAGTACCATCCTTCTCATGTATGTTGTCCTCTAGCACCAGGGCATCTGGGAGTTGCGGGTTGTCAAACTAGATTGCCTTATAGGCACTATAACCAAATTCCATCCATGTTCAGCATCTGGGTCCTGATTTGGGGTAAGCTGGTCAGCTTTTGCCCACATCTTTGCCACAAATGCAGCGCGGCATATATGGAGCTCCAGCTCGGATTCTCATGGAGGAAGCAAACTTGCGTCAATCCCTTTGAGTTTGGCCAATGGATAATTGATTTTTCCCCCCCTCATCTTTGGGCCATAGCAACTGACAGACTTTTGGTACCTGTACTCATTAATAGGCACTCCATCCTTAGCTGTCCCATAGATGGATGCTGCGTATCTCAGTAGAGTTGTTTGACCATCAGCAGACTATGGCCTTGTGCCATTTCAGCAAATGTAGCTTGCACATCGCAGTCTTGGTCAACGTCTCATACAGTCTTGTTTTTCCTTTACTAACAAGGGCTGATGTACAACCAGAACCTGTAAAGGCATGGAACCCTGGAGGTGATCTGCAGAGGGATGGCTCTAGTTTCTTAGCTAAGGCAGTGATGTTGGTGAAACGTCTGTTATTTCTTACAGTTGTTCCAGCATCCATCCAGAGGACCGAGAGATCCTTTCAGAATGGTAGATGTGGATGACTGCAGTGTCTGTATCTGATGCTCTTATGACAATATGAGGGTCCAGGTCACCAGATGCTTTTGCATGCAGTACTATTTTTATGTCTGCTTCCTGGTGCCTTGATGTCAAATCCTTAACGACTTCTTGCCTCATGCCCCCATTATTTGTACTAAAGTGGTAACATGCCCCTGGAACATCAGAGTACAGGTGTCGACTCCCAAGAATTGGCACATATGAAAGGTCCTGCGATTCATCAGCAACAAAGAGGGGTAACTGTTTCTTGAAGGACCTTGATTTCAGAGCTTCACTCATGTCCTTTGGGATTCTCTTTTGTTTGTGGCCCTGTGATGAGATATAACCTCACTATAATCCCCCTCCTGCCGCTTTTAGCATCCCACAACCTCTCGGTAATCCCCCTCCTATCCCTTTTAGCATCCCATAACCTTTCTGTAATCCCCCTCCTGTCCCTTTCAGCATCGTTCAATTATGGTTTAGGATAATTATCAGATATCAGGTGAATTCTACCAACTGATGACTCAAGCACATGTATAAGAATCGTTCTGGCTAATCTCCCATATGTTGTTGGTAGGTTTGGTGGCAAAACATGTAGTAGGAATTGGCCATCTAGTATTCAGCAATCGATACTTTCTGGCTTGGCTCCATTCATATAATCTGACTTGATCGTCTCCATTCGGTTCAGATATTTACTTTTATCAGTCTTTGCTGCAGCTTCGTCTGGGGTGCTCATCATCAGTGGGACAGGTGTCAGTGGATACTAGAATACATGTTGCAGATCAAGCTCCATCTTCACAGCCAGGACTATAGTCGCGGTGCACGACTCTGAGGTTGTCAATATCGTACCCTGGCAACCTACCATTCACAAGTGCGTCAGATTTCGTATCATACGAGTATACACTAATCATATTATTATGCACTTATATATTATACATGAATATTATTATATACGAACATATTATACACGAATCACATGCGTCTCATATTACAAACGATATCATAAGCACTGCTGAGGGGTAGGTTGCCAGGGCACAATAATGACAACCTCAGAGTCGTGTGCCGTGACTATATGAGCCTACCCATTAGGTCTCTTGTATGTTTCAGGCTGGCTATCTTCTTGTCTTGAGTTTTGAGATTGTTGGTAATCTTTAACTGGCATATAACAAAGGTTACTTTCCGCAAGTTTGGTTGATGTACTCGAGATGTTGGTTAAATCTCATATTGGGGCCACTTACAGTATATGCCACCCAGAAATCAACGTGTCCCTAAATGTGTCACTTAAGAGTGATAAATTCTAAAAGGCAACCTGCTAGGAAACATTTACAGGTAGGACTAATTTAGTTGATGTTCTAAAAGTGTCAAATAAATCTTATTTTTTGCCAACTTCTTGTGGTGCTCCATAGTTATTGCACCAAATGCTGCACTTAAGAGTTCCTTCTGGGGGGTTCTCATTCACATATCTACTGTACATTATAATGACCCTAAACCTCTTGTACTCGAGATGTCAGTTACACCTCTGCCTGCTCCTCTATTAATACAGAAGCTGTTAGAATCACTGAAAACTTTAAGGTATTTTTTGTTAACCGTATGAGACATAACGGACGTGTCTAGTACTTTGGACAGCAAATGAATCAGTCAGTTGTAAGAGTACAGGTACTGTACTTTGTAGTTCTCATGTGTTCGTGTAACTGGATATATGCTTTTGTTAATAAGAAGAATTTCTTTGTCTTAAGATCGACAATTATCTGTGAAACTAACGCCATCAGAGCAGAATTAAGACACACACACACACACACACACACACACACACACACACACACACACACACACACACACACACACACACACACATCTATTTATCGATCGATTTATCTATCTATCTATAGATCTATAGATCTATATATATCTATATATCTATATCTATATCTCTCTATCTATATCTATACCTTTATTTATCTATCTATCTATCTATCATCTATCTATCTATATATCTATATATATCTATATCTATAGCTATATCTATCTATCTATATCTATATCTATATCTTTATCTATCTATCCATCTATCTATCTATCTATATATATATAGCCAGACGCCCAAATCCCGTAAGGGGTCGCCACAAACAAATCTCCTCCATGTCGCCCTGTCCCCTAACATTTCATCGCCCTGCTCCCAGCTCACACCCCCACCTCTCATATACCTCTCCACTCCATCCCTCCATCTCATCCTTGGCCTCCCCCTCCCTCTTCCCCTTTCCACCTCATTCACATACACTCTCCTCGTCAGTCTCTCGCTCTCCATCCTCTCCACATGACCAAACCAGCTCAGTTTCTCCTAACGCATCCTATCACATCCACATCCACACCACAACGCTCCCTCACTTCCTCATTTGTTAGTCTGTCTCTCCATGTGACGCCACATTCTCCTCCCAAATATCTCATTTCCACTGCTGTCACTCTTGACTTGAGTCCATCCAACAAGGTCCAAACTTCACTTCCATGCATTAGAGTTGGTATAATTCTCTCATGCAGTAACTTTTTCACTTCCATGCTCACTTCCCTGTTTCCTATCACTACTTTCAAGGAACCAGCAACCTTTCTTCCTTGTTGTACCCATTCAAGCACATCACCCTCTAAACTTCCATCCTTATCACACTACCCAAGTATTTAAACGCACTCACATTTTCCATTTCCTCCTCGTCCAACATCAATGTACGGTACATTCACTGACTTCATATCTCTCGAAGACCATAACTTTACTCTTCCTTACATTCACCTTAGATTATGTTTCTTACTGACTTTCCCAGACTCATCCACCAAGCCTTGCAGCTCCCGTTCGTCTTCACTTAACAACACAGTATTATCTGCAAACAACAGTACAGGGAGTTTCCAAATACTGCCCTCTCTCATTAGGGCTTCTCCAACATCCTCTGCCCTACCTTATATCTCTTTTATAACCCCATCCATATATAGATTGTACAACCATGGAGAAATGACACATCCCTGTTTCAATCCAGCCTTCAAATAGAAAAATTAACTCAGTTCACTATCCACACGCAGTGAAGCCTTAGCACCCTCATACATATTGTTCACGGCATTCAGTAACTTCGCATTTACTTCCTAATTCTTTCCACAGTCCTCGTCTATTCACCCTGTCATGCTTTCTCCAGATCCATGAAGGCTGCATACATCTTCTATCCCTTCTCTTGAAACTTATCCACTAAAGACCTAAGAATGGATATCTGATCTTGCACAATCTCTTCCTTTCCTAAAACCTCCCTTTTCTTCTCCAACTAATTCCTCTGTTATTCCCCTAACTCTGTCAATAAGTATCCTACCATAGTCTTTTCCTATTGCACTGAGACGACAAATGCCCCTATGATAACCACACATTTCTTTTCCCCCTTCTCCCTTGCACAGGGGAATAATTAAACGTGACTTCCAATCCTCCGGGACTCTACTTTCCTCCCAGGCCAATCTGCACATCTTCCACATCCCCCAAGCTTCTCTCCCCCAAGCTTCAGCATTTCACCACACACTCCATCAATTCTTGAGGCTTTCCCTATTTTGACTTTCTTCATTGCTTCCACAACTTCCAACCTACTGATTTCTTCCTCTTTTCTCACATCCATCCGTCTCCTAGCCATTCCTCAGCCACTTATACTCGCATTACTTTCATTCTTAATGTTCAACAAATCCTTAAAGTCTTCTCTCCATCTGCTCACTTTTTCTCCCTTCTCCATCTGTAATCTACCATTTTTATATTCATTCCCCGACTAACTACATCGACACCCTGTCTAACTCTCTTTACCTCTTTCCAGAACATTGTCTTACATTCCCTACATTTTGTACTCAAATTCCCTCCAAATTCCTTATCCACTCTACTTACTCTTACCAATCCAATCTTTTCACCTCTCTCTCTCTCTCTCTCTCCGTATATGTACAGTATATATATATATATATATATATATATATATATATATATATATATATATATATATATATATATATATATATATATATATATATATATATATATATACATATATATATATATATATATATATATATATATATATATATATATATATATATATATATATTGTTACATAGCCTATGATTTCATCATCCTTTGTGTAATTTTGACGCGCGGTGTGCTGCATGTTTGATCACGAGCGTGTTCTGCCTCAGTTCCCCCCTTCTACCGTTGTGGTGGAGTGGGTCGTCATTTCTGGAGTTCAGACCAGGATTGTCAACTCTTTGTCCCCATGGCTTCATTTGCGCGTCCTTCTTACAAGTTGTATCAAGCTCTGCTGGCCCCTATATAATGAGCTCAGTCTCTGCATCATTGCCACTTAGATCTGCTCCTCATTTTGTTCACATCTCTGTCCTCCCCTGTACAGATATTATTATTGTGAGTGCTCAAGAAATCTCCAAACATCTAGCAGCTGTGTGTAATTTGAGTATAACTGTTGTTGCATTTTTTTTCTTGTACTGTGTAGCATAAGGTTAATTCTTAGGCCTAGTGGGGTTTTTGATTGATGTTGGGTTTTATGTCAGTCATTCTTAGATAATAGTTTGTATCTGTAATAATTTATCTGGCATTCGCTGAGTATTATCTGGTATCTCATTTTATCAGGGCTGACTTAGATAAATTTACTCTTGCTAATTTCGTGTTCTATTAATAGAGGCTATTGCAATTAACCATATATTTAACCTGTTTTTTTTGCCATTACATTATCCTTATGAGTCTTGAATGTTTTGTTGTTAGTTTAAGCATTAAACTTTAACTTGTAATTTTACCTAACTCTTTTGTTTTGAACCTGGAACTTTACGGGACAGTAGTGACTCAGTATTCTCACTTAATGTGTACATTATCTTTCTCTGTTCCGTAACATAAATTTGGCGACCTCGCCAGGATATTATCATAAGGATATTGTTTGATATTTTGTGACTGTTACTTATTAACTATGTCTACTATTACTACACTTGATGAAGCCAAAGATTTTATGTCAAATGTGCAAACAGTGTGTGATATAGAAAACAGAACAAAGAATGAACTTAAGATTGTTGCTCAACAATTGGGATTTGTTGTTCGCTCTCATCAGTCTAAAGATCAAATTGTTGACATGATTAATGAAAGCTTGTTTAATGTAACTCCTCCAAATGAGCAAACGCAGATTGAATTAGCTAAGTTACAGCTAGCCCTGCAGGAGTCTCGTGCTAAGGAGGCGGAGGCACGTATTCAGGAGGCACAGATACACGCACAAGTTGAACTTGCCAGGATTCAGGCAGCCATGAGTATCGCATGAAACAAGGTGGAACTGGATCATCTAGCACTGATGATTTTGATGTGGCTAAAAATGTTAAACTTGTCCCTCCTTTTAATGAATCTGATTTAACAAAGTATTTTCAGTTGTCTGAGAGGGTAGCTACAGGTTTTAATTGGCCCAAAAAGTATTGGCCAGTACTCCTTCAAACTGTTCTCACCGGTAAAGCTCAAGTAACTTATGCATCTTTGCCTCAGGATCAATCTGATAATTATGATGTAGTTAAGAGCTTGATTCTTAAGGCCTATGAGCTTGTTCCTGAAGCCTATAGAGTAAAATTTAGGACAACTTACAAGCAAGATAAGCAATCCCATGTTGAGTATCCAAAAATCAAAGAAGATCTGTTAGAGCAGTGGTTAAATTCTAAGAATGTGGATTCTGATTTTGGTAAATTTAAGCAGATGATTTTGCTGGAGGACTTCAAGAGGTGTATTAATAAAGATGTAAGCCTATATCTTGATGAGAAAAGAATAGATAATTTGTCTGATGCTGCAGTTTTAGCTGATGAGTATGTTCTCACTCACAAGAGATATTCTAAAGAAAAAGGGAAAGCTGAGAGAAAGTACGTTGCCTCTACTCAGAGTACAGGTAACAGGAAAGAGAATAAAGATGATGTTTCTCAGGAAGTAAATACCAGCTTCACCTCTAGATTTCAGAAAAGTAAATGTACTTATTGTAGTAAGCTTGGTCATACTACAGAGAGATGTTTCAGGAGACAGCGTGATGTGAACAAAAAGGAGTCTTTAAATATTCAGTCAATTGGTCTAGTGTCCACTCTTCAGAGTTCCCAGAATTCTTTAACTGAGTTAACTGAACCTGCTTTGAGGGGTAACTTAAATTCTCATGATGGAGCTCCTCTTTTGAGCAGTAACGTGGGTGACACTCTCAAGACTTCATGTGCTAATTTCCTGTCTGATGGTTTTGTCAGTCCTCTGGACAGTAATGACAGGAAATCAGTTCAAATATATCGTGATACAGGTGCTTGCCAATCCCTTATGCTGACCAGTGTTCTAGGCTTTAATGTTAATTCCTCTGATGAAACTGTAATCTTACAAGGTGTAGGGAATAATTACTTCTCTGTCCCTCTGTGCAGAGTGAATTTAGAGTCTGGCTTTGTTAATGGTTCTGTTATGGTTGGGTTGGTTGAGACACTCCCAATGTCAGGTGTAACTTTCTTACTTGGAAATGATATTGGTGGAAGTCAAGTGTGTCCAGCTCCTCAGTTGTCTAGTGAGCCAGTGGCTGCGACCCAGGATTGTGATGTCCCTGATGTGTTCCCTGCATGTGCTGTCACTAGGGCTAAGTCTAAAGTTACTGGTGATTTAGAGGATAATGATGATGATGATGTTATCCTAGCTGACACTTTTCTTGCTAATTTGGACCACTCACCAGATGAGGCAGTACCCCGTAGTGTTGATAATTTGTCTCGTCAAGAGTTGGTTGAGTTGCAGGTTGCTGACCCTGAGTTGAAAGGTCTAGCTAACTCTGCTTACAGTGAAGAAGAGTCAGCCGGTGCTTCTACTTGTTATTATGTAAAGTCAGGAGTACTTATGAGGAAGTGGAGACCCCCAACCGCATCAGCCGACTGTGAATGGGAGGTTGTACATCAAGTTGTCATCCCTCGTGTTTGTAGGCAGGATATCATTAGAGTGGCTCATGATTCCAGTTTGGCAGGACACCTTGAGTGAGGAAGACTGTGGCACGCATTTTGAAACACTTCTACTGGCCAGGTATCTTCAGGGATGTTTCCTGGTATTGTAAGTCTTGTCACACCTGTCAAGTTGTGGGGAAGTGTAATCAGACCGAAAAGGTTGCACCTCTAGTTCCCATTCCTCCTTTTAAGGCGCCTTTCACCCGTGTGTTAGTGGATATTGTGGGCCCTCTTCCTAAGACTTCTTCAGGATTTTCTTATGTGTTGACCATGATTGATATGGCTACTCGTTATCCTGAAGCCATTCCACTTAGAAATATCTCAGCAAAGAACGTGGTTAAGGAAATGCTAGGGTTCTTCACAAAGTTTGGTCTGCCCAAGGAGGTACAGTCAGACCGGGGAAGTAATTTCATGTCAAATGTTTTCAAGCAGTCTCTGAAAGAGTTGGGCATCACCCAGATCACGTCTTCAGCTTACCATCCCCAGACCCAAGGAGCATTGGAGAGATATCATCAAACACTCAAATCGATGCTCAAGAAATACTGTTTGGAACATCAGAAAGACTGGGATAAAGGTCTTCCATTCGTTGTGTTTGCCGCAGAGAATCTCCAAATGAATCACTGGGCTTCTCACCTTTTGAACTACTGTTTGGCCATGAAGTAAGAGGACCCCTTAAGTTACTCAAGGAACGCTGGCTGTCGGAGGAAGATGACGTCAACCTGCTGGAGTATGTGATGAAGTTCAAAGAACGGCTGTCCACTGCTTTACAGCTGGCGAGAGAGAGAATTTAGGAGCTGCTCAGGAGAAGATGAAGACTTGGTATGATAAGAAGTCCAGGTTACGCCACTTTCAGCCAGGAGATCAGGTTTTGATTCTGCTACCAGTTCATGGGCAACCTCTTCAAGCCAAGTTTAGTGGCCCTTATTTCGTGGAGAAGAAACTCAGTGATGTCAGCTATGTCATCGCCACACCAGATCGTAGAAAGAGCAAGCAACTATGTCACATCAACATGCTAAAGTTATATCACAGGCGGGACGAAAATAATCCAGTCTGCACTGTAGCTGTTCCACCCGAGTCTGCAAGTGAAGCTCTCCCATGCAGTATGAGCCTGAGTGATAGTTTGGGGAAGAATCCTGATATCATGAATGATCTCCAGACTAAGCTTTCTCATCTACCTCCCAAGGAAAGGCAGGAGTTTTCGGCATTACTGCAGGAGTACCCGCAAGTGTTCCGTGCTACTCCAGGAAGAACCACTGTGTTGATGCATGATGTCAATGTTGGAGACGCAAAGCCAATTAAATTGCCTCCTTACCGTGTGAACCCAGTGAAAGTTCCTCTCATCCAGAAGGAGCTTGGCTACCTGTTGGACCACAAGATGATTGAGCCCTGTCAGAGCGAGTGGAGTTCTCCTGTCACTCTAGTCCCTAAGCCAGGTGGGTCACAGAGGTTTTGCATCGACTACAGACGTGTTAATCAGATAACTAAAACAGACACTTACCCTCTCCCTCGTGTGGAAGATTGCATAGACAAGATCGGAAAGGCTAGGTACATCAGTAAGTTTGATTTGTTAAAGGGATACTGGCAAGTACCTATGACTGAACGTGCTAGGGAGATCTCATGTTTTGTAAAATTAGGATAGACTTTTGCATGTTCTGTAATGCCATATACAGATTGTTTTAGAGTAATAAGAAATTTCCTTTGTAAATTTCTTTTTTCTTTGTGGGGAGGTGTTTCATAGCCTATGATTTCATCATCCTTTGTGTAATTTTGACGCGCAGTGTGCTGCATGTTTGATCACGAGCGTGTTCTGCCTCAGTTCCCCCCTTCTACCGTTGTGGTGGAGTGGGTCGTCATTTCTGGAGTTCAGACCAGGATTGTCAACTCTTTGTCCCCATGGCTTCATTTGCGCGTCCTTCTTGCAAGTTGTATCAAGCTCTCCTGGCCCCTATATAATGAGCTCAGTCTCTGCATCATTGCCACTTAGATCTGCTCCTCATTTTGTTCACATCTCTGTCCTCCCCTGTACAGATATTATTATTGTGAGTGCTCAAGAAATCTCCAAACATCTAGCAGCTGTGTGTAATTTGAGTATAACTGTTGTTGCATTTTTTTCTTGTACTGTGTAGCATAAGGTTAATTCTTAGGCCTAGTGGGGTTTTTGATTGATTTTGGGTTTTATGTCAGTCATTTTTAGATAATAGTTTGTATCTGTATTAATTTATCTGGCATTCACTGAGTATTATCTGGTATCTCATTTTATCAGGGCTGACTTAGATAAATTTACTCTTGCTAATTTCGTGTTCTATTAATAGAGGCTATTGCAGTTAACCATATATTTAACCTGTTTTTTTTGCCATTACATTATCCTTATGAGTCTTGAATGTTTTGTTGTTAGTTTAAGCATTAAACTTTAACTTGTAATTTTACCTAACTCTTTTGTTTTGAACCTGGAACTTTACGGGACAGTAGTGACTCTTAGTATTCTCACTTAATGTGTACATT
Source organism: Coenobita brevimanus (assembly GCF_032717465.1). Classification (NCBI taxonomy): domain Eukaryota; kingdom Metazoa; phylum Arthropoda; class Malacostraca; order Decapoda; family Coenobitidae; genus Coenobita; species Coenobita brevimanus. The sequence goes on from NC_137007.1 coordinate 15,669,769, forward strand.
ATCTTTCTCTGTTCCGTAACAATATATATATATCATCATCAGCCATTTGAGTATCCACTGCTGGACCGGCCTATCCCGACCGAAGTTTGGACGATACAGCCAATGTATCTCTACCAAGTGGCTTAGGCTGTCTGGTAGAGCTTGTATGTAGGGTGAAAAGTGCTTATAAGTGTAATTGTAGTGGCTTTGGATCTGTGTGTAGTCTATGAACCAAGCGTAATCGGCACGCACAAGCCGACTAGGTGCAAGCATACTTTATAGTAAGCGACACTGGTTCAACCACAGCACCCCTTGTGTCCGCCAATGCAGTACGTGGCCGGGTGAACACTCACAAAGTTTATTACCCTGGCGGGGCGCGAACCTTGGCTCACTAGTGTACGAAACGCACAATCTACCACTGTACCACAGAGGCTCCATATATATATACTGATAACAGACAAGATAATACTGTCATATAACAGTCGACATAAATCACTAAGGAAGAGGTGCCTCAAGAATACAAGGTAAAAGGATATTTGCTGTAGGCCAGTATGAACATTCTTGGCAGATCATATCCAAAGGTTACCGAGAATGAGACAAGAACAGAAAACAGGAGCGTTTTCCTTTTCCCATTCCATCACACTTTCAGCGTAAAATGGCAGGACAAAAATGAGAAAGGACCACCTTCCACAACTATAGTATAGGACGCTGGAAAAGACGGTCGATCTGTAACATAAAGAGGAATATTACGGTATTATATATATATATATATATATATAGATTGATATATATATATATAGATATATATAGATATATATATATAGATATATCTATCTATCTATCTATCTATCTATCTATCTATATATATATATATATATATATATATATATATATATATATAATACCGTAATATTCCTCTTTATGTTACAGATCGACCGTCTTTTCCAGCGTCCTATACTATAGTTGCGGAAGGCGGTCCTTTCTTATTTTTTTTCTGCCATTTTACGCTGAAAGTGTGATGGGATGAGAAAAGGAAAACGCTCCTGTTTTCTGTTCTTGTCTCATTCTCGGTAACCTTTGGATATGAACTGGCAAGAATGTTCATACTGGCCTACAGCAAATATCCTTTTACCTTGTATTCTTGAGGCACCTCTTCCTTAGTGATTTATGTCGACTGTTATATGACAGTATTATCTTGTCTGTTATCAGTATCATTTTATTATCTACAAATTTGGCCTAAAACATAACCATGTATATAAACATGCAACATGCTGAAATTATTGGTAAAGCAGATGTGCTTAAAAGTCTACTGAGCTAGTGAGCTCTTAAACGTCCGAAAGCACGAACCCTTGTATGTGTTGTAATTCTCGCTCACGTGCACATAGACTGCAGTAAGCAAGCCTCGGGAGGCAACGCCTGGAAGGGTGTTGGATAATACCGTCCAGGTTGTGTTTACGCTCTTCTATATTCTGGGCGTATATTGTCTCCCTGCCTCTCTCCTTCTCGTTAACACCTGCCTAACTGGGGCTTCTCCTCCTTTCCATAGACACATACATTGCCTCCTCCCTCGGTTAGTTAGCGCTGGAAGGAGGATGTTTCTGGGAATAAATGGAGCGGGTGAGGTAGGTGGGAAAGCAATGGTCTGTATCGTCACACCCTGAACACTCCAATTCCTTTGCCCTTCTTTGTCCCAAAGGTTTTCTCTTGGTCTCATTTTTAGAGTAATTTTATTTATTTACCTTAAATCTTGATACTTTTCCTGTTTATTTTATAGTCATTGATTACACTTCCGCTTCTTTAAAAATGTTCTGCTCGTCTATTTTGTTGGTCATTATTTTTAATGGTTGTCTTTTGTTTTCTCCCATTTACCCAGGTTTGTCCTTTCCTTCCAAGTTTTATTTTGTTGTACTTTTTCTTCTGATAACTATTTTTTTTTCTCAAAAAATGTCTCTATATCGTTTTCAATACCTTCGTAATATGCTAATTTATTTTTCCCTTATCCTGTCGTATCTCCCTCTGCCTCTCTTCCATTTATTTCATGCTCCTACTAGTTATTTGCTTCTTTTTTTGCTCATATACAGTTCCCTTACCTCTGTCAGGTCTATCACCGACTAGTGAGATCCCATATCCCCCACTATTTCTACTCCCTCAATTATTTCTTAAGAAGCTGCTGTTACTGTTTTCCATTTTCTTTCCAAAATTTGTTTTCTCTTCATCCATTCTCGTCTTCGTAGTTATTTTTTGTCTTTCCTTTGAACTTTTTTTTTTCTCAGTTAATTTTTTCTTGCCAGATATTATTTTGTTTTGTTTTTCTCAGTCGCCAAATTGTTTTTACCGTTTCTCTTTTTTGTTTTCTTAACTTCTTTGTCTGCTTAATTTTTACATTGTTTTCTCACTCTGATTTTCGTCTCTAATTGTTTTGTTTATATTTTCCTCTGACATATAATTTCCCTCTCTCTAAGTCTAAAAGATCTCTCTTTTATCTTCTTTTTCATTTTAATTTGTTATTCAAGTGTCCATTCATATGGTTGTTTTGTTCCGTATTTTACTTATTTTAACGCCTTTACATGTTCATTCTTTCTCTCCAGAACGTCACCTGTGTCAGTGCCTTCGTAGTTATACAGTATGCATTGTCCATTTTTACTTTTTTTCTAGCATCCTATTTCTGATTTATTTCAACCTCTTCTCTTCGCTACAGTTTTGCATCTTACTTCTCTGATATCTCTGTCTCAGTGGACACTGTTCTTCTGAACTGTCTGCTTGAAATCCTGCCTCCATAATGGCGGGGACATAGCACCCGTCGGCCAACGCACTCTTACCCCTTTCCAAGTCTTTAGCGTAAGAGTCATCCGATACTCTCATATCCTCATGTATGCATCAGATTAACTCTGTTTTCCTCAGATTATATTTCCCTGTAATTATAACTCCAAGTCTTTTAAAAATATTTTTTTCAGGTATCCCTAAACGACCGTATCTTGAATTTTGCCGTTTTTAGTTTTTCTTTTAAAAGTGCGGACTTTCATTTGTTTAGGTTCTCATCTATTGCCATAAAATGTTTGACTTAACCTTCTTTCTCTCAGGAGTGTTTTGTCGTTGTCTTCGTCCTGCTTTTTGTCCTTGTCTTTAACTCGGAGAACAGTTTTGTTAGGCATAACTTTCCTTAAAACAAACATCCTCGAGTTAACCAATAGGTCTGTTGCTGTTTGCTTTCATTCTATTATTGTCTTTGCAGTTTGTATGTGTATAACTTTATTGAGTTTCTCCCTTTACATGTTTTCCCGCAAATTATTGTTCACCCAATTAAATCTCTATTTATAACTACAGATGATCAGTTGTTTTCATATCACTCTAAAATCTTTTCTCCGTGCCTCCTTCCTTTTCTTTATAATTCCTTTCCTCTTATTGTGTCCCAGTTTTATCGCCAATAATTATACCCTGACTATTATTTTATGTCAACTTTCATGACATCCAAAATATTTTCTCTCTCTCGTTCATTGTAATTTGTCTGTAGTAAAAAAAAAAAAAGAAGAAGAAGAAGAAGAAGAAGAACTTTCCACTCAGGCTTCATCCTGATTCACTTACCGCACTTTTCTTCATTCTTCAGTTTCGTTTAAAGGATAAGGTCATTCCCATTCACTCAGAAAAATTTCTGTTCCTAACAATCAAATTATCATTGCAACTTGATTTTACGCACACCCTTCTCAGGTATTTTTCTCTTTTCATATTCTCCGTATATATTTTCATAACATTCCATACTAATAACTACTCCCCACTTTACCAATATTTTTTTTTTTTTTATTTCACTAACCTTCGTTATTTGTTTTCCCATCTATCATTTACCTAATTTTCGTCCATTCTACCCATTTTTTTTTCACTGTTTATCTCACAAACATTCGTTATTTGCTTTCCACTCTACCCTTTACCTAGATTTCGTCGCCCTTCTGTTTAATCTGTTTTCTCGATAACTTACGTTCTCTATACGAAATGGCTTTTTTCCTTCCATCAGTTGTTTTTTGTTAACTCTCCTCTTCCTTAACCATTAAAACGATTTCTCAGAAAACCAATTGTCTGTTCAACTGCTGGTTCTTTCCTCTTGTTTTTTTTTTTTTAATTAATTCTCTCTCTCTCTCTCTCTCTCTCTCTCTCTCTCTCTCTCTCTCCTACGTGCCTTGTTATAAGTGCTGGTCACAAATACCGCCACGCTGTATTGCACAACTGGACTGAAATGCAACGTTTACTTTCCACCTTCTACGCAGATGCCACACCCACTTTACTCCGAACATTGCTAAAGGCTTCCATACCTATGCCCGTACGTAAAGAATTAGCCGGTGGGTGGTTAAGAAAATAAATTACTGTGTCCTTGGCCTGAATGGATATGACCAACTCCACTGCATTCATTCTCGCGACATAAGGTTTAGCTGAGTTGTACTTACGTCCTGTTTTGAAATCTAGTATTACCAGATTTTTCACCATACTTTGATCGTTTCCTACATTTTTTGTGTCAAGTGCAATTATATTCTTCAATATGCCGGTATGTGCTTTGTCACTGGGAAGGATTTTTTTTTTTTTTTTCATGATATGCACCTCTGTTTTCTCTTGCTACTTCTCCCGAAAGAAAGTATCCACCATCCTAAACCTTCTCCTCTGCGTCAGTGTTTGAAGCCCTCCGCCTGTAGCACTTTTGTACACCCATTCCAAGTTTTTTTTTTTTTCAAGACTCACCTATAGATTTCTTGTCTCCATTTTCAATGAAAGCTCCCACTGCAAAATAAATGTATGGGTGTTCCATCTTTCTTTCATTCATATATTTATGAACATTTCCTACCACTTTTTCTTCAAGCGGTGCTGCAGCAATCCGAGCTTATCTTCACTATTTTTTTTATTTTTTTCGTTACGCCTGCTAATATTTTATGCAAAACTATCAGTATTATCACGCCTTTCATATCTGCAACGTATCGGTAAAAACATTCTACCTGGTCCATTATCAGACTCCTCAGAAACTTTCCTACTCAGTGCAATACGCGTGCACCACGATGCAGTCCTCATCCTTTTCTGCTTCAGTGCGAGCACAATATATAACATACAAACAGTCCATTATATCCAAATGCAGTGTAACCTCCCACACCCAACACACCTCACGCACGTCGCGATAACAACACAGACAATCCATCATTATAACCTAAACAAAAGACCTCTGAGAATGCACGATTGACGTGGCCGTTTATGCGGTTCACATACAGATAAGTCTGGGGGTTGGAATATCCACAGCAAGAAAAACTTCAGTCTCTGCCTGACGTTATGGAAACCTTATATGCCTCGTCAGACAGAATAAAGTTTGGAACCTTGCCTCAGCAAAGAAACGGTTACTATAATTGATTATTATTATTAGGGTAATACTTTAAATGAAATACAAGTGATCGTGGGCCCTTCGGGCCCCTCGCACTTGCTCCTGCGGAGGGCTCTCGCGTTTATTTGCTGTTCTAGTGCAACATTGTCACTTGGATTTTTTGCAGCTAACCAAGTGATCGTGTTATTTGCACTTGCGGGAATGGAACCTAAGTTGTCCGAAAGCAAGTCCGAAGTACACACACAGACACACGGCTACTGCTACAGTTTATTTTAGTTCTACCTCTGGCAAAAAATTCTACGGAGATCTTATACCGGGCTCCGGGAGCATTGTTTTTTTGGTCAAAATTTTATCGCTCATTAAATATAGTAAATGTTTTTCAATCGTGATAGGGCCAAGTTTTTTTTACATCAGCGATTTTTTTGCGATTTTTGTGCCAATTTAGGTGCAATTTGAATTTGTAGTTTCGGCTGCCCAAAACACACACACACACACACACACACACACACACACACACACACACACACACACACGGCTACTGCTATTGTATATTAGATGTTCTCACCGTGCAGAAATCAAAATTGGCAGTCTAGGAGCAAAAATAACGTGCTGCATCAAAATATAATTTCCTTGGTGTATGGGAGCTAAAACGTAAAAACCTTAATGTGTTTTTAGTTCGTACATAATCATTAAGCGCACATACTTTGCAAGAAAAAAAAAAAAGCACACTGAATACCTTTTTTCATACAGTTCTCACTGACTGATCAAATCTCTCCCCTTTAGCCTGCAATTTCTGGATCCACCTCCAAGTGAGCTTGGAACAGCAACAACAACAACAACGAATCATCACCACCATCACCGTCAGCAACAACAATTCTCACTCGCACGATGCTCAGGTCTACACTCTTCTCCCATCTACCCTTCTCATCAGAATCATTTATCATCATCAACAGTCCGAGACATCCACCACAGGATGAAGGCCTCTCCTACCTTTCTTCACTATGATTTGTTGGCTTTCAGTCCATTCCATTCAGTCCCTGCAAACCCCCACAATTCATCTAAACATCGTCGCTGTTTGATTTTTGCTTTCACTCTATTTCCGGGTTGCCACTCAGCTAGTTATCCTGGTTGAGTCCATCTGTTATTTGTTCTACGAAGTACAAGACCTGCAACATCCATTTTGATTTCTGAATGTGATTATAGCCTCTATTCTCTTCAGACACCTTATTCCAAGAACCTTTTACCTCGCTACGTGACACGCTTTTCACTGCATTTTCGTTTACTTCTACCATGGGCTGAACCCGAGGTATTGCTCACGTTGCCTGGGCGTTTTCCACGCTGAGATTATAATGTGCATCGTTCTCAGGTTTTTAGGTAGTTTCTCTCTCACAAATATGATAAAAAAAAATCCATCCTACGTTAACATATTTACGGTTTCACGTCTATGTTCACAGGTTCTGTTTGTTGGTTAGATTATTTTTAAAATATCACGCCACAAAATATTACAGAGCTGACTGTCAGAAATTACTCATTACATAAGAAACTTGTATGGCCTACGCCTCAAATCCTGGATTCTCCTTCATCTGTTTCATTTTTTGATTGATAATGTTATCATGATTCTCTTAACCTGCTCTCGACCTAAATACTTTCATATATATTTTTTCCTGAAGTGAGATAGGTACGCAAGGGACAGAGGGTACATTCATGAGAAGCGGGTTATATCTCTAGGTTTTATATGACTTTTTTTTTTTTAAATTGTTGTCCATCTTCTGGGACCAACTGACTTGAATCTAAATATGATTGCGCTTAACAGGAAGTTACCATATTTGGAATTTAAAATATTGATTAGGTGGTGGTTAAGAAGAAACTGACAAGGAAACATTGTGTGAGCGAGATCGAGGGATGGTGAAGGTGACAATGTCAAGGATAGTATATGTGAGTGAGGTGGAGGGGGTGTGTTAAGGAGAAACTGACAAGAACAGTGTATGTGAGTGATATGAAAGAGGGGAGGGTGAGACCAAGGATGAGGTGGAGGGATGGGATGGAGAGGTATAATTAAGAAAGGGATTTGTAAGCTGGAGAGAGGGCAGCAAGATGGCAGAGGATTAGGAGACGTGGAAACAATTCGTTTTGGTCACCCCTTTTGGGTTCAAGGCGTCTGGCGATAGATAGGTAATTTAACAGTTAGAAAGATAGATAGATTATGTTATGAAATGTAGTTAAAGAGCAAACTTGTAGGCCAGAACTCCCACCCCAGAAACTAATCTCTATCGCTCTGTTTCTATCATTATCAGTCCAGCTCTGTAGTTCTTTCACAAAGCTCAAAAGGTCTGTCTCTTCCCCCTACTTGGTCTAATGATGTAAATAGTCTAATTAATGTATATTTGTAAGGCAGACTTAATACTTCCCAAGGTTACAAGGAAAACACAGACTCTCCCGAATCATAGTGAATATTTCCATAGCCTAAGTTCTCTACGGGACTTCATAAGTCACCCTAAGTATTCATACTATTGGTACCGCCATAATGTTTCTGGTCGCATTATAATTTTCTATATTTCCATACATCTGTATTGGTCTGTGAAAATCTGGTTATAACTTACCAGGCCTTTGATGGAAATAATCTTGCTATTCCAGGAGAGATATAACTAATTTCCCTTTGACAAATATAATTCTGCTGTATATCATCAGATCTGGTATTTATTTGTAGCTGAGCATTAAACTCATCACTGTGGTGATGTCTTTGTAATTCTCTTCTTATTCCTTTTCTTCTTCGTTTTTTTCCTCTTCTTTTCCATGAACCTCACTTCACGCTTTTTCGTCTTGCTCTCTAGCTCTGTTCTGTGAATTATTTAACTTTTTGTAAAACTGAATAAAAATGGATGAATACCTGCTCATCCATCCATCCATCCATCCATCTGTCTGTCTACTTATCCGTCTATCTATCTATATCTGTCTATCTATCTGTCTCTCTATCTATCTATTTGTCTATCTATTTATCAGTCAATCTATCTATCTATCTATCTATCTATCTATCTACATATCTGTCAATTTGTCTATCTGGTCAGACGCCTTAATGCCATAAGGGATGGATACAAACGAATCTTCTTCTCCTCCTGTGCTCCACTTTCAGTCTGTCCTGTCACAAAACCTCTCTCTAATACCTCCCCACCTCATTCCTCCATCCTCGGTCTCTTCCTCCTCCCCCCCCCCCGTCTCCACCTCACTCACATAATTATACCACTCTCCTAGTCAGTCTCCCATTTTCGATTCTTTCCACACGGCCAAATCATCTCAAGGTGTCAAGGTACTTTTAATGCTTTCCAACACATCAACAACACCATAACACTCCTTCACCTCCTCATTAGTTCGTCTGTCTCTCCAAGTAACTCCACATATCTGTTTAGGATAGCAAATGAATTTTACTGTTCCACTCTCTCTCTCTCTCTCTCTCTCTCTCTCTCTCTCTCTCTCTCTCTCTTTATCTTACTTTTCTCACTTTTATCTGACATCAACCTATCCTTCTCGATATATTCATTCTATTCATATATATGTGTGTTTCTGCCTGTCTTATTTTCCTCTTTCCCACAGTCATTTATAATAACTTCAAATTTATTCTCTTTCTTTCTTCTCATTCCTACATTTACCCTTCCAGTTTTTCCTCTTCCGTCAGGGCAGTTCATTTTTCCCAAGGCTATCTTCCTCTGTAGTTTCTGCCTTCACACAAAATCGTGTTCACCTCACCTTGGTCACTTCTCTCTCTCTCTCTCTCTCTCTCTCTCTCTCTCTCTCTCTCTCTCTCTCTCTCTCTCTCTCTCTCGTTTTCGCATTATTCGTTAGGTTTCTCTTATTTTCCCGTATTATTATTATTATTTTTTTTACAGTGAGATCAAATTAAATGAAGGTTACTGTATTGGTGTATTTTTGTGGAGTAGGTAAGTATTCTAGAACTGAATCACAAACAAGTGATACAGGGTCCACTGCTGGGGTAGACTATGTCCTGGCAGGGAGAGTGTACCCATAAGCAACCCTTCCCGTGCTGGCAATGTAGGACTGGGAAAAGACAGGACTGTACGAGTAGATATCAGTGTGGGAGGAGGCATGCACAGTCAGTATAAAGATGTTAACGAAATTTCAGAAATTTTCATAAAGTTTCACAGCTTCAGTTTTTGCCTCGTAGTTTTACTTTTTTGCCGGTAGTTTTTGTCAGGTGCGGGTAAGGGGATGGGTCTGTTATGATGTGGCAGGGGTAAACCAGTTCTGCTGTCGGGCCCTGCTGTGGATGTCACTGCTTGCATTGCGCAGTTGACCCTTGTGCGGTGTGATGCGGTGAGGATCTGTCCGTTCTCCCCTTTGGGGCTAAGATGCGAATGAATGTGTTTGAATGGATGAGTAAATGGAGAGTGAGTCGTCCTGTCTCGGCTACCTCCCTTTCCTTGGGGGAAGCAGCCTAGGTATATAGATAGATAGATAGATTTCTTACTCTTGTTTATGGATCACTCCCACCCACAGCTTTAGTGGGAAAGAGAACTGAGTAAATGATGATTATGATGATTATGATGATGATAGTGATAATGATGATATTGTGTAAATTACGATCATGAGAATGATGATACTACTATAGAAATGGCATGAATGGCGATGATGATAGTGATGATGATGATGATGTCACTGCTACTGTTACTGACTGCAGGTGGGAGCAGACTGCTATAAATATACAACACTGCTGTGATGATGCTTTTTGTGGGGTTTTGCCATATGGTAATAGTAGGAAATGAAAACTAAATGTTGTTAATTGCCAGGGTTCAGATAAATGCACAGAGCTACAGTCCAATAGGCCATAATGTGGCCCATGGTATAAAATTTTCAAAATCATAAAAAAAATGAATTCCGTTCTTCGGTCAGACAAGCAATCGTGTCACGTACTGATTTGTTATATACTTGGCCATTCTTTTCCCCACCGTCTCTCTCTCTCTCTCTCTCTCTCTCTCACCACCCGATCCTAAAATGCTCTTCTAATTCAGCCGCCACAACCTCCCGTAAATCATTCTCTTATGGGCCATTCGACCCTCCACCCCCCCCCTCTCTCTCTCTCTCTCTCTCTCCTTTCTAAAAGTTTTCGTCATTAACCGTTTTATAATGTTCCCAACTTATTTTCCCACAATGCTGCTTCATCCCTTCTCACCAGTCTCTCTCTCTCTCTCTCTCTCTCTCTCTCTCACTGCCGATCCTAAAATGCTTTTGTGATTCAGCTGCCACAACTTCCCCTAAATCATTTTCATATTGACCACATGGCCTTCCCCCATTCTCTCTCTCTCTCTCTCTCTGCTTACTTCCAGCATTTCTTCTTGTCTCTTCCTCATTTTCATGACGGTTACATTCCTTAACTGTTTCCACATACTTTATTATTTATCCTAAATTTCTCCTTTCTTCCTTTGAGAACCATTTTTCTTTGACTTCCCCATTCCCCCATTCTTTAACTTACCAGGATCATTAACACTGTCATCACCATCGTTAATATTACTATCACTAGTGTCACTACCATTATTATCACCAGCATTATCATCAATGTCATTAACACCACTACCATTTCCATCCCTACCTTTATCATCATTTCTTCTACCATCACATATAATATTACTACGAAGGATATAATTGTAAAGAACAGACAAACCTCTCATTACATGAACATATAAATTATTGCTTCCTCAGCTCCACATCTTTCCTTTATCTCAGAGTCAGGCATTATACGACCCTTCCAGTAATTTCATGTGGCTCACCATGGTATTTATAAGTTACTATGGCGGTGCTGTTTCATTACCACAAAGGATCACTTAAGTTAAAGTACGACGAAGAACACCGCATTAGAGTTTCGGGAGGTAGGCTTAGGTCAGAGTGGCATAATCTTTGGATCAGTTTCAGGTATTATGGTGCGTTCGTTCAAACATGGTAAAGACCTCCTTCTTTTGTGGGCTGGGATGATGGTCAATTGTGGTCAGGCACAGAGTCCACTTATCTAGTTACAGAGCTGATTCTTTTCTTAATCAACAAGGAGAATCCAGAGCACAGTACCAGCCGCCACCAGTTGGTCGAGGGTTGAAGATTTGACATACCCAGTGACACTGAACTAAGACCGATTGCAAAATCGAATTACTTCATCCTTGCTAAACCATTAACATTTCCACTAAGTTTGGTCCAAATTAGAAAAAAGAAATGAGTCGAACAAGCCCTGTGACCTTGATATTTTATACTACCCTCTGACCGTGACCTTTTACCGATTGGTCTCAAAATTATATTCTGTTATTTTTGCCTAACTTAGCCTTCCACAAAATTTGGTGCTAGTCGGATGAAAACAATTTAAATTAATCTTGCCATGTAACCATGAATTTTAACCTATTGTTTCCCAAACACAAAGAGTCATTTCTTTGTGTGATGTTGAACCGTTCTTCCAAGTTTGGTTTAAATCAGATGAAAATTGATTTAGTTATTTTGTTGACACACAGACACACGGGTCAAATTTCGACCTTTCCCTGTTACCTTGACCTCTGACAGAATATCATAAAAAACAATGCTCCTCGTTCTTGCCTTACTCTTAGTCCTTCCCCCAAATTTGATCTAAAATGGATAAAATGTGTAAGTTGAACTTGCGAGGTGAAAGACTGACGTAGCTCTGTGATCCTGACCCTTGACCTATTGTTTTCAAAAACAGTATTTCAACCAGTTGGCTGACCATTAACCTCTCTGTCAAGTTTGGTAGAAGTGGTTAAAAAATGAATCATTTTGCTCACACACACACACACACACACACACACACACACACACACACACACACACACACACACACACACACCGAGTGAACATAACACTCGCTCTCGCTTCGCAAACATGGATGTAAAAATGTGCACAACCGGCTTTAGTTGCACAACCGTCTCAAGATGGAAAACCCTGCTGTGTAGCTAAGGCCCGATGATTTTATTCGTCTGACAGTCATAGTAAGAGAGTTGATATATTTACCATTTACTCTGACAGAGAAATTCTTGTATTATATTCCAGGTACCGACAGAAAACTTATCTTTAGGAATCGTGAATTGTGTAATAAAATGCTCTTTCAACTTTAGGATGTATTAGCTATATACAACTTTAATTATTGAAACTGAATTACAGTCAGGTACTACCACAATGAGTATTTTTTTTTTTTCATTTTTTGAAACACAGATACATTTGATGGAATTATATGTCTAAAAACAATCATATCTGCTTCAATGAAGAATAAATTGATCACAGTTACACAAAAATATACAGGCAGTTCATAACAATGTCAAGGTCAGTAAGGTAGATATTACTAAGAGTAAAATATCACTGAAAGTGATATATCATGCTGCACAGAGGCGTTGCGAAAATATTAAAAGTGTACGAAAATTATAATGCATACTTCTTTATATTCCTATGGAGTACCTGCATTTAATTGGATTGCCTCAGCTTCTACATTTAATATCAGTATTACATCAACAAGATGAGTTCCCCCCAAATATTGTACCTTAAATATAATTACGCACGGATTTTTCTAAATGTATACTTTTTCTATATATGATAACATAAATTAGACTAAAAGAGACATTCCTAAATACATATATCTGTGTCTTAAACACTAATGAAACCATTAATGCTGAACTAACATGTGAATTTTACTAGATATCCTTTTCTGCACCATGCTCAGAACTTCTCAGAGTACTGTGTATTACGACGCAGCTGACGCCTGAAAGTAATTTAACTATGTTTTCGAAATAATGGCACAAACCTGAAAATCAACCTAAAAATATTTTACAGTGATGGAAACAAATCCTCCAGAAACTTAACAAAATGTCGTAGTGTAAAATAATAATTCATAATACAAGATGCTGCGTACAAATACAAAATGTACTAAGCATGATACACGTGAGAGCTACTTGGTACCTAATTACTTTGTTTCTATATTACATATTACGGTTGATACAGGCTACCGGAAATGCCTATCAGTGTCTTTGATGCAATATCGATTGCCTTCTGTAACGAAGTTGGACGGAAGTTATGCATTCTCTCGCCATGTCTGTTTGCCTGCATGCCTGTTTATGTGCAAGATATCTCAAGAATTAACATATTTCAATGAAATCTGGTGGATAGCTGGGAAGCGGGTCAGGGAACAGTTGATTAGATTTTGATGTTGATCCGGATCCGGATGCATGAGTAAATCATAAATTTTATTGGTGTTGGCGGAGATTTGCTGTATTTGAGATTGTGTAAATGGGTCAGACTAAGACCGTAGAATTAACTGACCATGTAATACCGAGAAGGTATTCGTCTGGTCAGAGGAAAATTAAAATTTTCTGGTGATGGCCGATGTATATGCTCTCTGAGAACTTCATAGTTTTATAAGCATTATGTAAATAGTAAACATTTATTATTATCGGTACCATAATTATAAAACCATTGACAGTATGCATGTTAATCCATATCAAACTGAGCATCATTTCCTGTACACAGTGAAAAACAGGGAAATCTTTCTTGGATCACGATAGCTTTGTGCAATGACTTGTTCTCTCTGAATACTTTTATATTTTCGTATTTCAGAACATTAAGATAAACACACACACACACACACACACACACACACACACACACACACACACACACACACACACACACACACACACACACACACACTTTCACAAGACCACACACACACACACACACACACTTTCACAAGACCACACACCGCTGGCGCAGTGGTAATGTTCCCGCTTGCCAACTGGTGGACGGGAGTTTGCGCCTCGCTCAGGTTACGAAAAATTTCACTGGCGAAGTGGGTGGTTACTGTCTCCCTTGAGCAAGGGAACGGGTGTGTGCGTGTGTGAAGGTCACAGCCTTCCCCTTAGATCGGACTATATGAGCTCTCACCTCCTTTCTGGGAGGGTAAAAAGCTGACGATCACGACCATCAAAGTGATCCTGACCGACCTGGTGAATTACCCGGTGAATTACACACACACACACACACACACACACACACACACACACACACACACACACACACACACACACACACACAAGGTGCTACCCGAAAGAGCCCAAAATTTGAAAGCAGGGCGGAAACAGCTTGCCATACTGTGTGTGGATGCTAGGTGGCGATGCATACATCTTTTCATTCTTAGTGTCATGTGGCGTAGTGCAGGGTGGATATGTTCGCTGCATGTGTGTGTTCTTTTATTGTTGTGTTTGGGTTAGTTTGCAAATTTTGTGATAGAAAAAAGAGGGGCGGAGGTAGTGAAAGAGCAGTGTGTGTGCATCAAGTTTTGTGTGAAACTAGGGAAGAATGCAGCAATAACATTACTGGATAATGTAAAATTAGTGTTACCTTGAAGTGCTTGTGGAATATTGGTAATTAGAGGTGTAAAGATTAGTAAGAGTGTAAGAAGAGAGTGGATGAAGAGTTTGGATGGAATTTGAATATGAAATGGAGGGAATGTAAGAAAGTGTTCTGGAAGGAAGTTAAGAGTGTAAGACAGGGTGGTAAAGAGGGTAGAGGAGTGAAAGATAAAGATGGTAGATTGCTGGTGGAGAAGGGAGAAAAAGTGAGCAGATGGAGAGAACACTTTAAGGAATTGCTAAACATATAGAGTGAAAGTAACGTGAGTATAAGCGGCTGGGGAATGCCTGGAGGGAGATGAGAAGGGAGGAAGAGATCAGTAGGATGGAAGTAGTGGAAGCAATGAAGAAAGTCAAAATGCTGAAAGCCTCAGAAGTTGATGGAATGTGTGGTGAAATGTTGAAGTAGTAGAATGGATATGGAAGATGTGCAAATTTGCCTGGGAGTAAGGTAGTGTCCCGGAGGATTGGAATTCAAGTATCGCTATTCCCCTGCTCAAAGGAAGAGGGGAAAGAGAAGTGTGTAGTAATCATATGTGCGTTTGTCTTCTTATTGTAATGGGAAAAGTATATGATAGGATACTTACTGACAGAGTTAGGAAAACAACAGAGGAATTAGTTGGAGAAGAGGGAGGTTTCAGGAAGGGAAGAGATTGTGTAGATCAGATATTCATTCCAAGATGCTTACTGGAAAATTTTCTAGAGAAGGGAACGAAGTTGTATGCTACCTTCATGGATCTAGAGAAAGCACATGGCAGAGTGGACAGACATGGAATGTGGAAAATAAAAGTATATGGGGTAAATGGGAAGCTGTTGAATGCCGTAACGAGTATGTATTAGGGTGCTAGCGCTGCAGTGTGTGTGGACGATGAACTGACAATCTTTCTATCTGAATGTTGGATTGAAAAAGAGATGTGTCATGTTTCCTTGGTTGTTCAATTTGTATGTGGAGAGAGTTATAAAAGAGATACAAGATAAGGCAGTGGATTTTGGAGCAGCCCTAATGAGAGAGGGCAGTGTTTGGAATCTTCCAGCTGCTGTTTGCAGATGATACTGTACTGTCATGCTGATAGGATTACGATAGTGTTTTATATCTGGAGATGTGAGGAACATACTAGCAATTATATGTTAGGCCATAGGATTAGGCTAATGTTTATATATGGAGATGTGAGGAACACTATGGAGATTTTGGAATATCTTTTATGTTCTTTTTATTTTATCTTAGGAATTAGTTCTTGTCATTATTGTTATTGAGTATTGTTTATTTACGAGCATTATTGCATCAGAAACTGTGAGTTCTCTTCTAGGCTCTCAAATGTTCTGGACTGCACTGGTAGGAATATTCAAAGAGAGCTTCCCACCGCCACGACTGTTGAGTTTCAGTCAGTTAGCCAAGAATGACAGACAAAGGGAGTTGTGTGCATGGGAGTTCAGTTTTTTTTTTTTTTTTTTTTTTTTTTTCAGTGACAGAGTATATGAGTCAAACTGTGAGAATAATCAGTGTTGGACGGAGTAGTCAGACAGACAGTCAGTATGTAAGAGTTAATCAGCCAATGAACGAGTGACAGTGATTGAAGGGCAGAGTTAAGCTGGGACAGAAAAGTTATTGTTTTGCAAATGTACCTCATCTGTGCTTAGAAGAAATAAAACTCTGAAGAGTACATCTGCCTTTGATTAACCGCCTGGCCCATATATGTGTCGTTCTCGACGTATCAACGGAACCTTAATTTGTAACAGTAATATTAAGTGATGACGAAGGGGAACCATAAGGCTTGGTGAATGGGTTTGGGAGATTCTGTAGAAAACAGAACCTAAAGGTGAATGTAGGCAAGAATAAAGCTGTGGTCTTCGAGAGAAATGAAATCACTGAATGCACATAGGGGCTGGATGATGAGGAAATGGAAAATGTGAGTGCATTTATGCACTTGGGTAGTGTGATGAGTAAGGATGGAACTTTAGAGAATGAAGTGCTTTAAAGGGTACAACAGGAAAGTAATGTTGCTGCGTCATTGAAAGCAGTGATAAGAAACATGGAAGTGCGCTTGGTTGTAAGGAAGTCGCTGCATGAGAGTACTGTGATACTCACTTTTATGTATGGAAGCAAAGCTTGGACCTTGTTGTGAGGACACAAGTAGGAGTGCGAGCAGTGAAAATGAGTTTCCTGAGAAGAGCAAGTGGAGTTGCATGGAGAGACAGACTGACAAATAAGGAACTGAAGGAACTCTATGGTGTGGATGTGATAGAAAGTATTAGGAGAAATGACCGAGGTAGTTTGGTCATGCGGAGAGGATGTAGAGTGAGACTGGCGTGGACACTGTGAGTAAGGTCGAGGATGGGAGAGGGAAGGGAAGACCGAGGAGGAGATGAAGGGACGGAGAAGAAAAATATATGACAGAGGGGGTATAAGTTGGAGGAGGGCAGTGAAATGGCAAGGGACAGGGCGATATGGAAGCGATTGGTATGTGGTCACTCCTTTTGGGTTTAGGGCGTCTGGCTATAGATATATAGATAGTTTTGCTTTACTGATCTGTAGTAGTAGTGGTGGTAATAGTAAGTAGTAGTATTAGTAGATCAAAATCAGTGTCTGATAGAGCAGACCATCAACTGCAGGTAAGCAATCGCCCTTGAAGGGCTGTCCCTTGCAGTAAACTGTTGTTCCCTTGCCAAGGACAACGACTTGTTAGAACGAGGCGGGGGATAGTGTGGAGGTCTGATTTCCAGATGAACGCTGCATCTGCCTCTCTCCACCCTGTTAACTTGGGTACCACAATTGGCTCCACATCACCCTTTTATCTGGTTATATGGTTACCACCCAGCGTTGTAAAGGCTTTCCTGGGTTACAGGAAACCATTAGTCTTGTCACACGGTGTAGTGTCCCTGCATCGAGTGAGTAAATGATGGATGACCCCACTCACCACGATATGTGATGTAGTGTTGATGTGTGGTTAAGTTTTAATGTAAATTAGTGATGTTAGAGTGAAGTGTTTGTGTATGATGAAGCATTTCTAAATATTTTTTGTTATATATTGGTGTGAGGTGAAGTATGAGTGTATGGTGTAGTCGTGGTGCATAGCATGATATTAATTATGCTTGGAGTGTTGTTGTGTATGGGGAATTACTGGTGCATGATTGTGATGGGACTGTTAAAGGTGAATGTTCCATTACTGGATAAAGGCGTTATATTTTAACACACACATAACATATACATTTTTGCATTGACGGAAAGTATCGTTAATCTAATTAGAAGCATTCATTCATTTGAACATGATATACACACATTAGTATAATTATCACTGTAAATTTAATGAGAAACATTACTCATTCGAAGAATCAATTAACATAGATTATTATTAATTATCTGTTAAGTAATGTATATGTGCTATAAAAGTGCAAGTATAAATTCCATCCAACTTACAGCTCACAAAGAACCCAGTTTAATTTGCATCATAGCACATTTTCATATTTCACCGATTTTACACCAACAAAGTTGGTTATTCAAGGATATATCCTTTAGAAACATTCAAGCGAAGGTATGGGAAACTTTCAGTATATTAGATTCAAGACAGAGAACCAAGTAAACGACAGAGAGATAATACATTATACTCCCCAACATGTCATCTGTACAGAATCTTCTTGTGCTACGATACCAAAGTCTACCGACCATTTTGCATCTGGTAATCCAGGGCCGGATCCAGCACTTTGGAAAACGAGGGGCGTGATTCCTAGATGAATTATCATTTAATAAATGTAGCCTATACACTGTATATACACTGTATATGGCTAGTGAGGGAGTGATCGCCCTCTACCTACACAGATCAAAAGCCCTCGGGAGCAGGGGGGTGGTTGCTTTCTCAGGCAGAGGAACTCCTTGAGAGTGAAATGGCTGGGAAGCATGCCGGCACGTGACTGGCTACAGCATAGCTGGGTCTTTCGGGTGTGGGCAATCAGGCAAGTTAGCTGCCTACTGCGACTGCAACACAATGGCGAGGTGTTCAGGAAGTTAGCCAAAGAAACCTTGATGGACTCTGAAAGAACAATAATGGCCCCCAGTCCCGTGCAGCCCTTAAATGGGCAGGGGGTGCTAAGAATCTCACGGTTGCCTCAGTTACAATCTAATTCCTTTGTCAATGCAAAAAATACAATTAAAATTGGTAACTGGAATGTGAGAACGCTAAATCATGACGGTAAAATCGATGAGTTAGTGAAGGTTTTTCAAAATTACGGACTTGATATTTGTGCTCTGACAGAAACTAGATTAACTGGAGTCGATAAGTTGGATTTGGAGGATGGTATACGTTTATTGATATCTGGCCGACAGGACGGAATGCATTATCAGGGAGTAGGATTGTTGCTGGGTTGTAAAGCAAATAAGGCTTTATGTGAGTGGGATCCTATAGATGAGCGATTGCTATACGCACGGTTTAAATCAAATCATGGCAACATCAGTCTGTTTGTGTGTTATGCACCTACTAATGATGCACTCGATGAAAGGAAAGACACATTTTATGAAAAGTTGCAAGAAGGAGTAGGAAGGGTACCTAGACATGATGTTTTGATCTGCGTTGGAGACTTTAATGCAGTAATGGGCTGTTCAAATGAGGGATTTGAGGCATGTATGGGTAAGATGGGAGTTGGTAGTAGGATGAGTGAAAACGGAGTGAGGTTTGGAAGCTTCTGTCTAGCAAATGACTTAGTCATCGGGGGCACACTCTTTCAGCATTGCAATATACACAAGACAACTTGGGTGTCGCCGTGTGGAAAATATAAAAATCAGATTGATCACATCGCTATCAGTAGGAGGCATAGAAGTTCTCTGCTATATGTTCATGTTAAACGGGGAGCGGATATTGGTAGTGACCATCAACTCAGCATTGCAAAAATAAGGTTTAAACTTAAAAATCAGAAGAAGGAAAAATCTGGTGTTGGTAGATACGATATTGTTAAGCTTAGAAGAGAAGGAGAAGAAAAGGAGGAATTCAGATTAGAATGCAGAAATAGGTTTTTGGTGTTGGAAACGTTGGAAGAGGGGGAGAGAAGTGTAGATGAGATGTGGGAGGATGTGAACAAAGTTTTGCATGAGACTGCTGAATGTACGATTGGAAGGAGACATAGATTCAGGAGAAAGAAATGGATATCAGAGGAAACGTGGGATATGATAAAAAAAGAGAGGTGAGGCTAAATTGAGGAGTGAGATGCAATGCGTTGATGAACGAGAGATTGAATTAGCAAGAGCTGCGTACTGGAGTTTGAATTCAGAAGTAAGAAGGTTAGCTAGGAGAGATAAAAGAAGATGTGTGGATGAAAAGGTTGCAGAGACTGAAATCCTAATAAACAAAAATGATGGACAGAGTCAAAGAATAGCATATGAATCGATTAGAGAACTGAGTGGTAATGCAGGTAAACGCAAGGAAATACCAATTAGAGACAGGGAAGGAAATTTATTGACCAAAGATGGAGATATTAAAAATAGATGGAAAGAGCATTTTGAGACAGTTCTTAATAGACCAATACCACCAGAAGAGGATATACCGTCTGCTCAGGAAGATTTAAATATAGAAACAGGAGAGTTGAGGCTTGCAGAAGTGGAGAAAGCAGTAAAACAGTTAAAGAATAATAAGGCACCAGGGGAGGATGGTTTATTTCCGGAAATGTTTAAAGTGGAGGGGGATAGATTAATAATGATCTTGACCAAGCTATTCAATAAGATATGGGTGACGGGGTTACTACCATCAGTTTGGAAGAATGGTGTAATTGTTAAAGTTCCGAAGAAAGGAGACCTGAGTGAATGTGGTAATTGGAGGAATCTCTTTGTCACCGATAGCTTTGAAAGTTTTCAGTAGAGTGTTGTTAAATAGGTTGGAGCCGGTGGTTGAGGGTATTCTGAGGGATGAACAGGCTGGTTTTAGAAAGGGACGTGGTTGCAATGATCAGATCTTTATAGTTAGGCATTTGATGCAGCAAGTTAATGAAATGAGAGTACCGTTAAGTCTTTGTTTTGTTGATTTTGAAAAGGCCTTTGATAGTGTTTCGAGAGAGTCTATGGGGAAGATCATGAGACATTATGGAATACCAGAGGAGTTTGTGAGGGTCATTATGAACATGCATGAGGACACATTTTGTAAAGTGATGGTTGATGGTTGTCTGAGTGATTCGTTTGAAGTCAAGTCCGGAGTAATTCAAGGTGGTGTTCTATCGCCTTTACTATTTATATTGGTCATTGATTACATTATGAAACGTGTTGGAACAGAAACCGGTGCAGGTATACTTTGGGGAGAGAACAGGAAACTTTTGGATTTAGATTATGCAGATGATATAGTTTTGATTTGTGATGGGCCAGAAGAGATGCAGAGAGTGTTGGACTGTTTGGTGAGTGCAGGTCGCAAGGTGGGTTTGGTTATTAATTGTGGAAAAACTGAAATAATCAATATGAATATGGAAAATGCGCAGGAATGTGTAATTGGAGGTATGGTTGTAAAGCAAGTTGATAGGTTTAAATATTTAGGTACTTATTTAGCCAAGGATGGTTCTTTGAACTTTGAATTCGAGGAAAGGTTAAAGAAGGCTAATCAGGCAATGGGAATGCTTAAAAATATTTGGAATAATAACAATTTCTTTGTGCATACAAAAATCAAACTTTATAAGGTAATGGTTAGGAGTATCTTAATTTATGGACACGAGTCTTGGTACAGCACAGTGACTATGGAAAATAAATTCTTGGTGTTTGAAAATAAAGCACTTAGAAGAATATTAGGAGTTAAGTGGTGGGAAAGGATACCAAATAGTAGAATTAGAGAAATAACGGAAGTGCAGCCGATCGATGAATATGTTAGATTCTCACGATGGAAGTGGCTAGGACATGTGTATAGGAGACAGGGAATAGTACGAGGTACACCAGGGTGGGTGGCACCTGGTAGGAGAGGTAGAGGAAGGCCAAAAGAGACGTGGGTGAGGACAATGAGACGGGAAGCTGGAGATGAGTGTTGGGGAGATCTTGAGGAGTTAGCACAAGATAGGATGTGGTGGTGTGAGTTCATCGAGGCCCTATGCATCCCCGAGGGTGCCACAGGAAATGATTGATTGATTGATTGAAAAAAAAAAAAGCATCAAATGCACCATTATTTAAGTTGTTTAACAGCAGAACAATAATACTGACGATTGCAAGCTTAATGGCATATTAATGGAATTTACTTAGGTTGGTAACATTTCTGTTTTAGTATCCGATGTCATTAGTCTGCCGAACATAGAGATGGGTATACACTCCCCATCCCACCCCCGAATCCTTGCCTGTAATCTAGTCTGAACCCATAGCCTCATCAGTCTCCTTACAGTCCTTCCTCATTATCATTCAGATCTGACATAGCCTGTGGGTATTTCTAGATCCCCTTGTTAATTCATCTTTGACCAACACCTTGACATATATGTTACAATTTCCATCAAGCGACTTAAAACCCTAGATTCATTTTTATAACTTCTCTTGCAACATCAGCTGAGTCTTGTTTATGGTAATATACGTGTGGGATCACTTTCCTCTCCAACCAAACCTCATCTTGCCCCGAAAATAATATTCATTCACCTCCCCAGCTAAATCCAGTATCCTGTCTCTCGCCCAGTAGTCTTTACATCAAGTTCATTGCCACTTCGCTCGTCTTTTATCCATTTGCACTTGAAGAAACTTTGATCATTTGCTTCCACTTAATG